>NW_019384339.1:714677-759829 GCF_000671375.1 Centruroides sculpturatus | reverse complement strand
ATTGAAACAAAGCAAGAAATCATCAGGAGTGAAAGTTGACAAAAACTTCCTTGTCAAATGGGGAGAGGTTCAGGAGTTTACCAACATTCATTATCCAGAGCTGAGGCCAACAGGATCTTTACAATGACACCCTTGCCGGTCATTTCCGACAGGTGTTGAAAAAGAGAAACAGACCACCCTGGACATGATTTTCAAGAAGCCAGCTGCCAAATAGCAAAGGATGGAACAAGAGGAGTTGACCCTGCAAGCTCTGGTAGCCTCTCCTGAATCTGACACCGATTAAAAAACAATAAAAAGAGACCTGCTGCAATGTGTAAAAAGTCTATCTGTATGAATGTGTGAAGAAAGTGAAGAAAGTGTTCCTCCACCTCCTCCTCACAACATCTGACTACCCGGCATAATTGGTGACTGCTCCATTTTTATTTTTTATAGTACAGTACGGTTATTTTATGCTGCGGAACGAATTATATGTTTTAACATGTATTTCTATGGGAAAATGAGTTTCGTATAACGGACTTTTCACTTAACGGTCCGTTAAGTGAAAAGTCCGTTATACGAACGGATTAAGTACTGTACGTTATACGAGGCACCACTGTATTTCCATTTCTCGACGTTTCAAGGTCCTAAATCCAAGAATATAAAAATCTTGGGTGTTATTTTTTCGACATAAAATTCACCAGACTTTTCCTTCCCACTTTTGCATGAACACAACCAGAGAGAAACAAAGTACTCCTGTAGGTCCTTAAAGTACCTAATTCGCTTTGTTTTCTGCATAAATTCAGCCTTATCAGAGCTATGGACCATGCCAATAGAGTAAAAAAAAAAGTAAATGGAACGTATAACCCTTCACGAGATAGGCTATATTTGGAATTTGAACACTCAAAAATGAAATCTTCACAGCAAAAATATAAAAGTGAAAAAATATTTTTCAAAACAATGCTAAAAACCAACTGTCCACTATACTAGAGAAAACTGCTAACACGAGAAACGCTGTTGTACCGAATACTTCCGGAGCGCTGAGCACTCCATTAAAATCGTACTTATACGCAAAGGGCACGAAAGCAAAGAGCAAACGAAGCTAATTTCGTTCATATTGCAAGTTGTGGTAAATGCGATCGTGAGTTGTAGTTTCGAACTTCTCTTCAAGCCTTTTCTCTCTTACAGCCATGTTATACAAAATAGGTCTTTTCTCAATTTCTAAAAACTTATGTCGTCCTCCCAGCTTGTCTCGTTCGTCTTCCCCCTGCTGAGAGTCGAAAGTTATTATATATTTCTAAGGTTCACACTTAAACCATCGGTTCCTTTCACGTCTCTTTTTTACTTTTATGGGCATAGATAGACCCTTGTTCATAAGAGTAAAAAACAGCCCGATTCACAGCTACAATTTTACACCTAAATGAAAACGATTACAGTAGAGCGTCGTTTATCCGAAGGAATTCCAGTCGACAAATTTAAATTTTCGCCAGTGCTGTGGCGCTGTAATCTTTGGCTATGTCTTCGGCTACTCAAATATTTTACGTTTTTGATACTAAATTAACTTCTGAAGTATAATTTTTTATTGTTTTTATATTTTTCAATATATTTATTTTGTTCGTACAAAATAAAAAAATAATTTTTAACGATACAATAGTCTTTGTTAGGCTTAACATCGATGAAAATTCAACACGAGCGACACGCAACGGAGAAAAATTTCAACATGGGATAAATTAATATATTTTTTCATACATGATTCATTATCCGAAAAATAAGTTATCCGAACCACCCCAGTCCCCAATTGATTCGGATAAATGACGCTCTACTGTATTATAAAATTTTGCTATGTTTCTTACTTCAAAAACTTTATTGTTGTTAAGAAAAAGTTCTTAGTTTGCCAGCTGATATAGCTGTAATAACATAGGGAAAGTATGGTGATCAGCCAAATTTTGATTTTCCAGTTTTATTTGTATTTCTTTGTCTTGATAATCTAGGAGTTTAATTTACAAAATTCTGTATGTCTTTGTCAATTTTACATTATATATCAGGATTGGATGAATAAAAAATTTTGAAACTGCAAGAGATTATATATATGTATGTGTGTGGATATTGATGCTATTAAATTTTGTATTTGTAGTTATAGGTGAAGAGAGTGGGAAGATAGGTTGTCATGTCATATTTTGAGTGGAGTCAAACTTAATGAAAGTTTTACTCATTACAGGCATTTACAATTTTTTTTAAAAATTCACTACTGCCTAAAAATAAGTTTTTTGTCTTTTTATAATAATAATAATTGGAAATTTTAATATAAAAATCATTTTTTAAACATTGTGCAACATACAACTTTAACTTTGTAAATTATGAATGTCAGGAAAGTTGTGCAAGAAAACTTGCCAGCTTTTTTTTTATTGTTTATTGCACACTTCTAAGAATATATCATACTTTGTATAATTTCTTTAATATTAATAGGCATACAGCCTATTAGGCATACTGTCATTTAGCATATATATAATAAGTAAACAAAATGTAAAAAAAATTTTGGCATACAGTGAATCAGTTTCCGTATGAAGGCAGTAAATGTGTTAAAGGAAATACATTTTGAAATTCATTTAATATAAATTTTTTGTTATTTAGTTTATTATTATTATTTGATATGCTGCATTATTATATTATGAAGAAAACATTTTGATTTATTATTATGCACAATAACATTAAAATTTTTTTAATGAAAATAAATCTAATACTGTGTTTAATATTCTTACAGTATATTCATCACCGGACATTGAGTTTTGATTGTGAAATGAGAATGCTACTTCATCAGAGTCATGCTGGATGCTTAATTGGAAAAGGTGGACATCGTATAAAAGAAGTTAGAGAGGTTAGTTTAGTTTAAAATAAAAGTTTTAATATTACTAGTGTTCAGTATTATGCAAAATGTGTTGCAAGTCACTATTCAGAAAATATGCTTTTAATATTAAAAAAAAGTGATAAAAATAAAACTTGAATGTTTTTAAGGATCCTTTTTTTTTAATCCTGTGAAAATAAAGCCTGGTCCATCCCCCTTCTGGATACAACTTTGAAATCTCAAAAGAAACCAACATAATTTTTTTATATTTTTGGATTCTCTGTTTTATTAAGAATTTTTTTTTGATGATGATGATGAATATGTCTAATAAGAATGCAATCTTTATATGAGCTAATAATTTCTATTTCTTTATTCAGTTATTTCACAAATGTTAAAACATTTTCATCTAAACCTTTCAGTAATCAAGTAGTAAAGTTTTTCCAAAGGGACTAGTGTTTCTGGTGTTATTTAAACACAGACATCTCTTATTTTGTGCTTCATCTCTTGTAGTCTGTTGTTGAAACAAAAGTTAATCCTTTATGAAATACCATAGGAAATGATCAGTTGGTGACCTGGGTAGCTATGAAATTGGTTTTTCATCTTTCTTCAAACATGTTGTTTAAATTTGCTTTAGAAGTTAATTCAGAATTGAGTACTGCTTTTTAACCACATCAAAAATTGATTAAAAATTAACCATGAACTAGTTTGAAATCTGTTTCAATTAATTAGCTCATAAAAAAAAAAGTTTCATTTTTGTTAGATCAGCACCTCTCAAAACATATAACTTTATTATNTAAAAACATAAATTTATTCATAGTAAAATGTACTCGCGGGCCGTAAAAATTATTTGGCGGGCCGTATACGGCCCGCGGGCCGCCAGTTGGACAGCGCTGGCCTACACCACTGAAGATGGATACTTCCAACAGGACAATGCTCCATGCCATAAAGCTTAAATTGTTTAAAGATAGTTGAAGAGCATGATGTAGACATCACCTTGCTTAATTGGCCTCTACAATCACTGGATCTCAATCCAATTTAGCATCTGTGAGATTAGATCAAAAGAGGATATCAAGCAGCTAAATCTAGAACCATCCATTCTTCATGAACTGGAAAATGCAATTTATTGGGTATGGTGTCAGATTCTGCCAGTCATTTACCAACATCTTGTAGAGTCCATACCAAAGAGAATTGCAGCAGTATTGTAAGCAAAAGGTGGTCCAACAACATACTGAGTAGATGGTCATAATAAATTGGCTACTTGGTGTATAATGTGCATACACCATTAAACTTCAATTTAGCACCTTCATTTGCTTGCCACTGAAATTAATATAAAATGAAGTGTGGAGGTAAACTTAAGTATTTAAAAAAATTATATATAGTAATATTGTATAAACAAACGTTTTGAATTTTGAAGATTGAAAGCTACATGATTTAACATTAACAATGCCTTTTGCAATGCAGAATTATATATTTGATAACTCACATATGGACCATTTATTATAAAAGTGGTGTCAGTCCATTTTTAATTAAAATTCATATTGTAATATTTAAAAAGCAGCAAAATTTTTAATGTGTATTTTTTAATTTTTCCCTGAGCTACTATTGTGGGGACACACAAGTCACAACAAAATATTAAGTTCAAAGAGGGCCAAATATTAAAAAAGATTGAGAAACACTTCATTAGACAATTAGAAAAAAAACCGAATGTGGTACACACATAGAGACAGAATATAAGTTATCAGGGAATTGTAACACCACAAAATACTAAGCAATTTGTATTTTGTTACAAAAACTTTAAAAAAAAAAACTGAAGAAAATGAAGATCAAGTGGAAAAGAAAGAGTTGAATTTTCTTTAACTGAAAATCCTGTGATGTAATTGTTTATGTAAATCAGTTGCTTATTTTCCATCATAAAAATTGAATGTTTGTGTCATTTTACAAAGAATCCAAATAGCATATGCCTTATAAGATCTGTAATTCAAGAAATAACTTGCCAATAGTGGATTAAGAGTTAAATTGAGAATTAATGCATATATACCAATTTTAACTAAACTCTCAATTTAAACCTTACTATAGTTTTAACTCTGTGATGAAATGATTTGGATCATTGTGAATGTTTTTATATGTAGATGTCCTGCTGTTGGCTGTGTGTGCAGAAAGTAAAAGCACTGTGCAATTGCTTGGAAATAGGTGATCAGCAGTGAACACATGCAGCTTAAAGGAAATGTTGGTTATAATTAAACTGGAGTGGTTTAGAGCTCTGTAGATGGAACTGTTGAACCAAAAGTATGCAACCAAATGTGGAGTGCATACTTTTATCTATCATAAGATTTTGACTTCACAAACAGAAATTGTATTGCCAAAATTTTCCAATGGGGAAATTTACATATTGTAAGTTGTGGAACAACTTTAGGGTTTATGAAAGATTGCAAAGCATGTTCAATGTGGATTAGTGACATGTTGAAGTTTACATTACCTGATTATGCATTACTTGTTAAACTTTATTATCAAAGAAACAGCAATATTAGTTTAATAATTATCTCAATAACCAGTTTATAGAGATATGAGGCTTATCAAACTGCAAGTAATCAAGATTACATTGAGAAAAGACTTCTATTAGTGGAATGTGTTTCAGTCCTTAATGGACTGTCCTCAGCCATAACTATGAGGGTAATCCCAAAAGTAATGTCTTCTATATTTTTTAAAAATACAAAGAAATGTTTATTTTCAATAATGTTTATATCATTTAAAGCTTGAACATTTATCTATTTTTCTACATAATCGCCATTTCAGTCAATGCATTTTTGTATGCCCATGTCATACCAGCTTGCCGCCATGTCGTGTTAAACCAATTGAAATTCATCGCCAATTGATGGAAGTATATGGCGAATGATGCATAGATGTCAAAAGCATCCCCAAGTGGTGTAGGGAGTTTGCAGCTGATCGTACTGAAATTCACGATGAAGAAAAAAACACCAATTTCTGACGACACAGTCGCAAAGGTTGAGCAAACCATGCGTGAAGATTGAAAAGTCACTCTGGATGATCTCTGCAGTTTGGTTCATGGGGTTTTCTGAAGCACCATTCATAGGATTTTAACAGAAAAGTTGCAATATCAGGTGTGTGCAAGATGGATCCCACAACATGGTGGTGAGCTGGTATGACATGGGCATAAAAAAACTGCCACAGCGCCTACGAAAATGCATTGATAGATATGGCAATTGATCGATATTTTGATATATTGATATATATTGATTGATCGATATTTATCAACTCTCAACTGGTGGCTTTATGCCACCAGTTGAGAGTTGATAAATGGAATACAGATGTAGAAATTTTGTGATGGAAGTAAACCATTAAAATATTTAAAGATATAGATTTGATTGAAATATTCTATGCATTTGAACAGATCAGAAAAACCTAAATGGGACTGTGCAACATCAGAGGAGCAGCAATTGCAATAAAAATAAATGCAATTATTGCTTCTCCAATATTTTTATCTACCTTATAATCAACAGAATTTGCCATCTTTTCTATTGAATGAAAGTCATCACCATTTATTAACATTAGAAAGTTTTCATTTATCTACACCACCACACTGCTGCTTAACATTTTGATTGAATGTTTTTCTGTCGCCACCAGAAAATAGCCAATATACTTGAGAATAAACTTTTTGTTGATTATACAGGTCTAAAGGTATTTATGAAAAAAAATACTCTATTTTAACCAATCTTTATACCAGGCATTTTATGAGCATTTAGTATTGTTTTATGTTATATTTTAATATGTAAGGCATGATCAACTGAAATCCATCCCAGCTCATGTATTAATACAAACCAATACAATGAATTTACTAAGTAAGCACAAATGGAAACAGCAATGTTTAGGAATAAAAATGCAATACTGTCTAGGAAAAAAAGTCACTCTAGCATTCAGACACATCCCACATCCCACAGCTTCGTTAAGCATCAGGTACTGCCTGAAAAGAAGTATTGTGGGTATTCCTTGAACCATTTCAGTACTGCATCCTTGAATTTGTCGTCATTGTAAAAGCATTTTTCCTTCAGAAATATCTTGAAAGGACTGAACAAATGAAAGTCACAAGGGGACAGATAAAGTCTGTACAATGAGCGATCAAGAACCTCCTGCTGTTTCTTTGCTAACATCTCCTACACAGTCCTTATAACATGCCAGGATACTTCCTCTTGATGGGTTGATGCAAATTGTCCAGTGTTTAAGGGTAGCTCAACTGTGTTGCTAGGCTCTTTACACTCCAGCAGTAGTAGTCCTCATAGTCGAAACATGCTATGAGCATCACCTTTCCTACAGAAAGTAATCTTGAATTTCTTGCTTTTTGATGAGCTAGCATGCTTCCATTGCATACTGGTGTCTTTTCTGGATGGTTTGAAATGGTGGCACCACGTGTTATCACCATCCACTATGTATAGTAAAACATCATTACCATATTCCTTGTACCATCACAGATGTTGCAGATACAAATCTATACACTGTTCGTTATGGTTCACAGTCAGCATCTTCGGAATCCATTGTGAACAGAGTTTTCGATACAACAATTTGTGGTTCACAATATTTTGAACTGAGCCAAATGACACACCAAACTCTGTAGCAAGCAAACATAAGCTTTTTGCTGATCCTCCCTTACAACATTGTCAATTTTAGCAATGAACTCATCTATTGCTATAGAGGAGAAGGTGGTATTATGGAACCCCAATTACATTTTAGTGAATTGTAAACAAGGTATCATAACTACACCCACATTTATGGAATTATGGTATTTATGGTATTATGGAACCCCAATTACATTTTAGTGAATTGTAAACAAGGTATCATAACTACACCCACAGTTTTTGTGCGAAAAGTACCGGTAACTAGTAAACTAAATGTTCCTAATTGGATTTTTCGCTAGTGTAATTATAAGTATGGTTTTTGAAGGCTTTTGTACAAAAAGTCCGAAAGTAGGCTTAGAGAAAATCGGGTGGTAATATGGAACCTTACTGTATATTTTCAAAAAATGCTTTAATGTAGCCAAAAACAAATAGGAAAGGACAAAAAATNGTTAAGTGAAAAGTCCGTTATACGAACGGATTAAGTACTGTACGTTATACGAGGCACCACTGTATTTCCATTTCTCGACGTTTCAAGGTCCTAAATCCAAGAATATAAAAATCTTGGGTGTTATTTTTTCGACATAAAATTCACCAGACTTTTCCTTCCCACTTTTGCATGAACACAACCAGAGAGAAACAAAGTACTCCTGTAGGTCCTTAAAGTACCTAATTCGCTTTGTTTTCTGCATAAATTCAGCCTTATCAGAGCTATGGACCATGCCAATAGAGTAAAAAAAAAAGTAAATGGAACGTATAACCCTTCACGAGATAGGCTATATTTGGAATTTGAACACTCAAAAATGAAATCTTCACAGCAAAAATATAAAAGTGAAAAAATATTTTTCAAAACAATGCTAAAAACCAACTGTCCACTATACTAGAGAAAACTGCTAACACGAGAAACGCTGTTGTACCGAATACTTCCGGAGCGCTGAGCACTCCATTAAAATCGTACTTATACGCAAAGGGCACGAAAGCAAAGAGCAAACGAAGCTAATTTCGTTCATATTGCAAGTTGTGGTAAATGCGATCGTGAGTTGTAGTTTCGAACTTCTCTTCAAGCCTTTTCTCTCTTACAGCCATGTTATACAAAATAGGTCTTTTCTCAATTTCTAAAAACTTATGTCGTCCTCCCAGCTTGTCTCGTTCGTCTTCCCCCTGCTGAGAGTCGAAAGTTATTATATATTTCTAAGGTTCACACTTAAACCATCGGTTCCTTTCACGTCTCTTTTTTACTTTTATGGGCATAGATAGACCCTTGTTCATAAGAGTAAAAAACAGCCCGATTCACAGCTACAATTTTACACCTAAATGAAAACGATTACAGTAGAGCGTCGTTTATCCGAAGGAATTCCAGTCGACAAATTTAAATTTTCGCCAGTGCTGTGGCGCTGTAATCTTTGGCTATGTCTTCGGCTACTCAAATATTTTACGTTTTTGATACTAAATTAACTTCTGAAGTATAATTTTTTATTGTTTTTATATTTTTCAATATATTTATTTTGTTCGTACAAAATAAAAAAATAATTTTTAACGATACAATAGTCTTTGTTAGGCTTAACATCGATGAAAATTCAACACGAGCGACACGCAACGGAGAAAAATTTCAACATGGGATAAATTAATATATTTTTTCATACATGATTCATTATCCGAAAAATAAGTTATCCGAACCACCCCAGTCCCCAATTGATTCGGATAAATGACGCTCTACTGTATTATAAAATTTTGCTATGTTTCTTACTTCAAAAACTTTATTGTTGTTAAGAAAAAGTTCTTAGTTTGCCAGCTGATATAGCTGTAATAACATAGGGAAAGTATGGTGATCAGCCAAATTTTGATTTTCCAGTTTTATTTGTATTTCTTTGTCTTGATAATCTAGGAGTTTAATTTACAAAATTCTGTATGTCTTTGTCAATTTTACATTATATATCAGGATTGGATGAATAAAAAATTTTGAAACTGCAAGAGATTATATATATGTATGTGTGTGGATATTGATGCTATTAAATTTTGTATTTGTAGTTATAGGTGAAGAGAGTGGGAAGATAGGTTGTCATGTCATATTTTGAGTGGAGTCAAACTTAATGAAAGTTTTACTCATTACAGGCATTTACAATTTTTTTTAAAAATTCACTACTGCCTAAAAATAAGTTTTTTGTCTTTTTATAATAATAATAATTGGAAATTTTAATATAAAAATCATTTTTTAAACATTGTGCAACATACAACTTTAACTTTGTAAATTATGAATGTCAGGAAAGTTGTGCAAGAAAACTTGCCAGCTTTTTTTTTATTGTTTATTGCACACTTCTAAGAATATATCATACTTTGTATAATTTCTTTAATATTAATAGGCATACAGCCTATTAGGCATACTGTCATTTAGCATATATATAATAAGTAAACAAAATGTAAAAAAAATTTTGGCATACAGTGAATCAGTTTCCGTATGAAGGCAGTAAATGTGTTAAAGGAAATACATTTTGAAATTCATTTAATATAAATTTTTTGTTATTTAGTTTATTATTATTATTTGATATGCTGCATTATTATATTATGAAGAAAACATTTTGATTTATTATTATGCACAATAACATTAAAATTTTTTTAATGAAAATAAATCTAATACTGTGTTTAATATTCTTACAGTATATTCATCACCGGACATTGAGTTTTGATTGTGAAATGAGAATGCTACTTCATCAGAGTCATGCTGGATGCTTAATTGGAAAAGGTGGACATCGTATAAAAGAAGTTAGAGAGGTTAGTTTAGTTTAAAATAAAAGTTTTAATATTACTAGTGTTCAGTATTATGCAAAATGTGTTGCAAGTCACTATTCAGAAAATATGCTTTTAATATTAAAAAAAAGTGATAAAAATAAAACTTGAATGTTTTTAAGGATCCTTTTTTTTTAATCCTGTGAAAATAAAGCCTGGTCCATCCCCCTTCTGGATACAACTTTGAAATCTCAAAAGAAACCAACATAATTTTTTTATATTTTTGGATTCTCTGTTTTATTAAGAATTTTTTTTTGATGATGATGATGAATATGTCTAATAAGAATGCAATCTTTATATGAGCTAATAATTTCTATTTCTTTATTCAGTTATTTCACAAATGTTAAAACATTTTCATCTAAGCCTTTCAGTAATCAAGTAGTAAAGTTTTTCCAAAGGGACTAGTGTTTCTGGTGTTATTTAAACACAGACATCTCTTATTTTGTGCTTCATCTCTTGTAGTCTGTTGTTGAAACAAAAGTTAATCCTTTATGAAATACCATAGGAAATGATCAGTTGGTGACCTGGGTAGCTATGAAATTGGTTTTTCATCTTTCTTCAAACATGTTGTTTAAATTTGCTTTAGAAGTTAATTCAGAATTGAGTACTGCTTTTTAACCACATCAAAAATTGATTAAAAATTAACCATGAACTAGTTTGAAATCTGTTTCAATTAATTAGCTCATAAAAAAAAAGTTTCATTTTTGTTAGATCAGCACCTCTCAAAACATATAACTTTATTATTATTATTTTTATTTTATTTTATTTTATTTTTTTTACTTCTTCTTAATGCGCCATCTCCTGTCAAAGGTTGGCGATTCATATAGCTAATGTTATCCTCTCGATATAGCAGCTCGGAATATCTCCATAGATGTACGCCCAAACCACCTTGTGATATCTTTCAACCATTGATTCTTTGGTTTTCTAATAGACCTTTTTCTTGTATTTTGCCCTCTAATATTAGTCTTAAGTATTTGATATTTCTCTCCTCTCATTATATGACCTATGTACTGTGTTTTCCTGATTTTGATGGTCAGCAGGAGTTCTTGTTGCTTGTTCATGCAGTTCAGGACTTCAACATTAGTAATCCTTTGCACCCATGATATTCAAAGTATTCATCTGTACAAATACATTTCAAAAGATTCAATTGTTTTCTGAGTTTTGTGGTCCAGAGTCCAACTTTTGCATCCATATAGCAGGATGGAGAAGATGTAGCACCTTAACATTTGAATCCTTAGACATAAACTCAATTCAGGTCTAACAAAAAACTTTTTCATATTCATAAACTATGTTCTGGCTTGTTCGATCCTTGCTCTTATTTCTTTACGCTGATCACATTGTTTATTTATTATTGTGCCGAGGTATTTGAGAGATGATACTTGCTCGATAGTGTTCCTGTGAATGACAAGATTTGCAGTTTTTCTTGTTTTTGAGAACACAAGAAGTTTGGTTTTGGTAAAATTCATAGAGACCATGCAGTTTACTGTACTTGACAATACGGTTCATCAGTTGTTATAATTCTTCGGGACTACTTGCTATAACCACTGTGTCATCTGCGTATCTAATGTTGTTTATTAATTTTGATCCCACAATTACTGTCTTCTAATGCTTCCTTGAATATGGCCTTTGAGTATATATTAAAGAGGAGAGGGGATAACACACAATCTTGGCATACTCCTCTCTTAACTAATGTGGTTTCAGAAGTTTCTTTTTCAAGTCTGACCTCTGCTGTTTGATGCCAGTACAGTTCACTGATGACATGCAGACTGCCTTTGTCAATGCCAATTGATGTTATGATTTCAATCATCTTTTGGTGATTTAAACAGTCAAAAGCTTTACAATAGTCTATAAAGCAGGCGTAAACATTGTCATTCATATCTCTGCATCTTTGAACTAATATGTTTAAGCAGAAGAGTGCTTCTCGTATACCAAGCCCATTGCAAAATCCAAACTGTGTTTCATCAATATCTAGTTCACATTTCTTGTATATACATCTATGGATGATTTTGAGCACATGCGACATTAGACTTAGCAAACGATAGTCATCACACCGAGAAAAACCAGTCTTTTTGGGTAGAGGAATGAATGTGGACTTTAGCCAGTCTCTAGGTATTCTACCAGATTTATAAATAGTATTTAAGAATTCTGCTAGTAATTTCAATCCTGTACCCTCTCATTCTGCTATAGCTTTCAGGACATCAGAATGAGCCCTGTAGCTTTGCCATTGTTTTGTATATTTATGGCATAAACAACCTTGTGTTTTGTAATCTCAGGAATTTCCTCGTTAATATCAGTTGTTGGTGGTGGATTATCAGGTCTGCTGTCTGAAAAAAGTTTTTCAATATATTCTTTCCATCGTTTCAGTTTTTCTTCAACGCCTATGATTATGTTATTTTTCTTGTCTTTAAGAATTGATCCAGGTTGTTGTCTGTGCTAGTTTGTCATCTCTCTTACTTTTTTATGTATGTTGAATGTGTCATATACTTTTCTTGTAACAGTTCTATTTCTTTACATTTGTCAGACATTCATTTTTCTTTTGCAACTCTGCATTTCTTTCTTCTGATTCTATTTAACTCTTTGTATTTTTCATCATTTCTTTTATGTTTCTGTCTGCTGTCCATAAACTCCAAGATTTCTGATGTCATCCATCCCTTCTCTTTCTATTCTCAGTGAATCCGATATGTTCTTGTAAATGGTTGATTTTGTACCTTATTTGATTCCAGATTTCATCTACTTGTTCATGCTGTGTGGTGTGTTACTTTCAACAAGCATTTCATATTTGAGACCAATCTTTTTTCTTATCTCAGGACCTTTTATTTTATCTATATCGATTTGCCTTGTTCCTTTTCTGTCAACAATGTGAGTAGAACGTCGAAATTTGAATTCCATTACAACTGGATTATGATCGCTATTGACATCTGCACCTGGATATGTTTTAACAGATTTTATAAATTTCTTGAATTTCTTTTGTAACTAGTATAAAATCTATTTGGTTCCTCATGATTCCCTGGATACCAATGGCCGACGATCGCCATGTATATAATCATCTTGGATGTAACCAAAAAAAAAGTGTTTGACATAATTAATTGGTTCTCAATACAGAACTGAACAAATTGGTCTCCTCGAGTGTTTCTTTCACCAAGGCTGTACGCCCCAATGATATCTCCTTCAGCACCTGAACCAATCTTGGCATTGAAGTCTTCCAATACTATGGTTATTTTTTCATTCTTAATGGTACTGAGTGCTTGGTCAAGATCATTATAGAACTGTTTGACATCTGTATCGGGTTTGCTATTAGTTGGAGCATAAACTTGAATTATGTTCATTACTCTGTATGTTGTTTGTAATTTAATTAACATAACTCGGTCACTGAGAGGCACATAGTCGATGACTGATTTAACCAATTCATTTGAAACTATTATAACAGTCCCGTATCTGTGATTTGGATCTGAACCTCCTGAATAATATAAATATTCATTGGTGGTTTTATGTTTTCCAGAGCCAGGCCATCAAACTTCACTCAAGCCCATTTTTTATTTACTAGAGAATCTGAAAATGTAAAAAAAGTGATTCCATTTGAAATTTTGAAGTTGCACCTTACCAAGAAAGGAGATGGCCCAAATTATATTTTTAGTGTTAAAAAGATTCTTTTGGAAACATTAAAGTTTTATTCTTATCACTTTTTTATTAGAAGTGTAATTTTCAAGTAATTGACTTATATCATTCTATATATTTAAAAAATATGGTGCTTGTGGGTTATATCCTCGTGTCATGCTGTGTGTTGCATTTTAATGTCATGCCACATTGCATAGAATCATTTCATGTCAGACACACAATAGCATGCTATTCAAAAATTTAACACAATGATTTTTCTATGCAAGTGGAATCTATCAACTAAAACCACTCGCACCATAATTGATTTGGACTTCTTGTTGTGATTTGGAATCTAGTGCTTCTTTCTTCTCAAATCATGCCATTAGTTACTTCATCATGGTTGAAGTTTTCCTCATCACTCCATATGATTTGTTTGTGTGTGTCCATTTAGCTCATTTTTGCCTTTGCCAAATGTTTATCCTTGTGAGTGGGCTTTTGTGATGGTGAAGGTTTTCATCACTTATATACAAGATGTTGGATAGTATTTAGTTTCTTAAAAAGTTATTCTGACTATAAATGAAAAATGTTTTAAACATTATTGAAAGAATTTAAACTTTTCTAAATTTTACAAATCAAAGTTTTAATTAATTCATTCTATCACCCGTTCAGACTCATGTACATTGTTTCATGAGCAATGCAAATGTGCACAACAGAGATATGAAAATGAAAAGTGACTCACAATGTGATGGAGTATTTATTTATTTTATTTTGTACATAATTAGGAATTGCCAGATGGCAAATGATATCCACTCCAAGTAACAAAAGCCCTAATAACATAGTGTAATTATAACCAAAAAGTAAAATATATATATATATTTATTTATTATTATTATTATTTGTTAATGCATAAAAAAAGTGCAATTTAAAATTTTATAATAAAAGTAAAATGAACATGTAAAACAATCAAAAATAATAAAATTTAAAAAATTAAAATATTACACTTATTGTAAAGATTGAATATGTTTTACATACATATTTATAATAAAACCAACAAAGAAGGAAAAATTATACATAATGATTAGCATAGATACTGAACAAATTTAAATTCATGACTGATATAAAATATTTTGACATTTACTTTTAAAATTACTAAAACTTTCATATGGTAAGTACTCCACTGGTTTCATATTTTCTGCAATGTGATAAAAAATTTATTTATATGATATTGTCAGACAATATTGTGGAGTGAATATTCAGGAAGAACTAAGGGTGGATTGATGGGTACTTTTAAATAAAACCAGTGTGGCCATACTAAACAATTAAAATGTTTATAAAAAAGAACACAATATAAGTATTTTATGCACTCTTTGAGATCAGATAAGCTGATGTGTCTACTTGCAGCAGTAAGACTTGTGAGTAAGTGGTAGGTTACACAATTTATTTAACAGTAAATGCAGTTCATGCAAAATTTTGGAGATTAGTGAAGGAGCAGCCACAGACCAAATAGAGAGACAGTAGTCAATTAATGATTGAAAACTAGCAAAAAAAGAAAAGAAAATGAGTGTGATATAGATTTATGCAATATATTTTTACAGAATCCCCAAAAAATCATACAACAGATTGCAAGAAATTTTATCACAATCAGTATGATCTTTAAAGTTCAGTTTATTATCATAGATTATTTCTGGTCATTGAAAGAGTTGATATATCACAAGATCTGATCTCTTAAATGGAATGGAGGAAGGGGCGTCATGCAGACAGGAGATACACATAATGATAATTTATTGTAAGATTGACTTTATTAAATTTGGCAATGAGTTGATTTAAGTCCAATCATAAAAGATGAGGATCATGATTTAATAATTTTATGTCATCAGCATAAGCCACAACTTTAGAATTTATATTATCAAACAAATCATCAATATGCAGAAAAAATTTTTTCACTTATAATCAGCTTTTGTTGTATGCTGCACAAAGGAGAAAAATCTAAAAAAGAACAATTGCATATTTTAATCTGGTATTTCTTACATAAAAAAGTAATTATGTAGCCAGGAGTGTATTACTGGGTCTATGTCAAAATGGTTTCTTAGTATGTTTCAAAGTGTGTTAGGTATTACCGAATCAAAGGTCTCAATATAGGCAACATAAGTTGGAAGTTTTTTTTCAAAATTTTAAGTATTAAATGATTTATATCTAGTAAATCTGTAGTTGATTTCCCCACTGCATTGGTTTTCTTATGAAAGTGAGAAATAATTAAATCCTATTCAGAAAATTACAGATATCGAAATTACAGATTAGGTTCCAAAAGTTAACAAAATTTTTTTTGTTACTAAAAGAGATATATTTATTAAAGCAATCAGTAATAATTCACTAACAATTAAAAGTACTGTATTACTCATTAATATTAATTTTTGTTAATCTTTTTACAAAGTATCATTGTTCACCACTTTAAAGTTTAGGAAGATATATTTATTGAAAAAAGCAAAAATGTTCAAAAAATTACACCTACTCGATAACTACAAAGCAGATAAATTTCTATATCAATTTTTATTACTCATTTAGATCATAAATGATGTTATAATTGCAAGAATACCAAATATGTTTCTTATTCCTTGAAGTGGTTGGCAAATTTCCTTTCTAACTCAGCATTCAAACTCCTGTTGCCAAAACAGACCTTCGTCCATCCTTCTGTCCATAATAATGATTTCAATATATTATTGGGTTGTTTGGAAAGTAATTTTGTTTTTTTATTACTAGAGGAATTAGATGTATTTTACCAACCAATTTCATTTTAAACCACATTTTCATTATATATTTTGACAGCTGAAATTTAAAGGCTTATTTGTAAAAAATTTTGTTTGATTTTGTACAATTTTTTTATTTTTCGGTGTTTCATCAAATATGGAAAATCGAAAGCATCATTTTCGGCATATTTTGCGTTTTTATTACCAAAAAAATCAAAATGCTGTTCAAGCAAGAAAAAAATTGTGGTGCATGTATGGAGATGATGTTATCAAGAGAAAGACAGTGCCAAAACTGGTTTATGAAATTTCGTTTTGGCAATTTCAATATTGAAGATGCACCACATTCTGGATGGCTAGTTGAAGCCAATTAAAACAAAATAAAGGTATTGATTGAAGCAAACTGCCAAATAACAATACATGAAATCACTAAGAGATTAAATTTGTCTAATTCATCCGTTTATGATTACTTGAAACGAATTGGTTTCGTTTCAAAGCTCGATGTATGGGTTCCACGTGTTCTTAAAGAGAGATGCTCTTTTTGGTGGGATTTTAAGGAAATCTTTTTTCTTTTTGGAGCTTTTACCAGACAATTCAACAATTGATTTGAAAGTGTACTGCCATCGAGTAAACAAATTGAGTAATATCATCAAACAGAAAAGGGCAGAATTGACCAAAAAAGAGGTGTAATGTTTTACCATGATAATGTCACCAAATTTCACACAAATTTGGTAACTCATCAGAAACTGTTACAGCTTAGATAGNGTCTGCCTAGTTCAGTTCAGCCACATTCCGCTACAGTTTGCCTTTATTATCAGTTCGAAATGAGGTGGTTCCATAATACCCGCAGTGTTCCATAATACCACCTTCTCCTCTAATATGCACCTGCCCCAGGTGTGGCAGGTTGGTTGTTTGCTGACATCCTATCCAGAACATGCATGCCTAATTCTTCACTGTCATCTTTGATACATATTTCTCACCATACATAGCATTCATGTGTCAATGAATTTCATTTGTCTGATAGCCTTCTGCTGTCAAATATTGAATCACAACACATTGATCATTTCTGATGGATTTGGAATCGCTGCCATATTTGCTCAGTGCCTGTGCAACCAAATGATGCATGCCAACAGTGCCTCCTGCCAGAGTATCATAGTATATAGTTGCCTTTTTCCACACCTTGATTGATATGCTTGCAGTGGAGTGAGCAATGGATGAGTTTCAGTTGATCACACTGTATTTTTTAACAGATATGTTATCTACTTGTTGTGTAAGGTGCAGCACATATTATCTATGAGACATTGCCTGTATCATTAATAAATAAAGAAAATCCTACGTTTTTCCTCTTTTTTTAATCCATCTTTACAAGTCAGATAAATTTCTTCATCAACATCAAGGCCAACTCTTTGAATTATCTTTGGAAGGATGTTAGATATTCTCACACAGATGACAAAGTTAATTGTCATACAATAAACTTGTGAAATATTTTATTAATTACAGCTTCTAATAATAATACGTTTTTGATACTAAATTAACTTCTGAAGTATAATTTTTTATTGTTTTTATATTTTTCAATATATTTATTTTGTTCGTACAAAATAAAAAAATAATTTTTAACGATACAATAGTCTTTGTTAGGCTTAACATCGATGAAAATTCAACACGAGCGACACGCAACGGAGAAAAATTTCAACATGGGATAAATTAATATATTTTTTCATACATGATTCATTATCCGAAAAATAAGTTATCCGAACCACCCCAGTCCCCAATTGATTCGGATAAATGACGCTCTACTGTATTATAAAATTTTGCTATGTTTCTTACTTCAAAAACTTTATTGTTGTTAAGAAAAAGTTCTTAGTTTGCCAGCTGATATAGCTGTAATAACATAGGGAAAGTATGGTGATCAGCCAAATTTTGATTTTCCAGTTTTATTTGTATTTCTTTGTCTTGATAATCTAGGAGTTTAATTTACAAAATTCTGTATGTCTTTGTCAATTTTACATTATATATCAGGATTGGATGAATAAAAAATTTTGAAACTGCAAGAGATTATATATATGTATGTGTGTGGATATTGATGCTATTAAATTTTGTATTTGTAGTTATAGGTGAAGAGAGTGGGAAGATAGGTTGTCATGTCATATTTTGAGTGGAGTCAAACTTAATGAAAGTTTTACTCATTACAGGCATTTACAATTTTTTTTAAAAATTCACTACTGCCTAAAAATAAGTTTTTTGTCTTTTTATAATAATAATAATTGGAAATTTTAATATAAAAATCATTTTTTAAACATTGTGCAACATACAACTTTAACTTTGTAAATTATGAATGTCAGGAAAGTTGTGCAAGAAAACTTGCCAGCTTTTTTTTTATTGTTTATTGCACACTTCTAAGAATATATCATACTTTGTATAATTTCTTTAATATTAATAGGCATACAGCCTATTAGGCATACTGTCATTTAGCATATATATAATAAGTAAACAAAATGTAAAAAAAATTTTGGCATACAGTGAATCAGTTTCCGTATGAAGGCAGTAAATGTGTTAAAGGAAATACATTTTGAAATTCATTTAATATAAATTTTTTGTTATTTAGTTTATTATTATTATTTGATATGCTGCATTATTATATTATGAAGAAAACATTTTGATTTATTATTATGCACAATAACATTAAAATTTTTTTAATGAAAATAAATCTAATACTGTGTTTAATATTCTTACAGTATATTCATCACCGGACATTGAGTTTTGATTGTGAAATGAGAATGCTACTTCATCAGAGTCATGCTGGATGCTTAATTGGAAAAGGTGGACATCGTATAAAAGAAGTTAGAGAGGTTAGTTTAGTTTAAAATAAAAGTTTTAATATTACTAGTGTTCAGTATTATGCAAAATGTGTTGCAAGTCACTATTCAGAAAATATGCTTTTAATATTAAAAAAAAGTGATAAAAATAAAACTTGAATGTTTTTAAGGATCCTTTTTTTTTAATCCTGTGAAAATAAAGCCTGGTCCATCCCCCTTCTGGATACAACTTTGAAATCTCAAAAGAAACCAACATAATTTTTTTATATTTTTGGATTCTCTGTTTTATTAAGAATTTTTTTTTGATGATGAATATGTCTAATAAGAATGCAATCTTTATATGAGCTAATAATTTCTATTTCTTTATTCAGTTATTTCACAAATGTTAAAACATTTTCATCTAAGCCTTTCAGTAATCAAGTAGTAAAGTTTTTCCAAAGGGACTAGTGTTTCTGGTGTTATTTAAACACAGACATCTCTTATTTTGTGCTTCATCTCTTGTAGTCTGTTGTTGAAACAAAAGTTAATCCTTTATGAAATACCATAGGAAATGATCAGTTGGTGACCTGGGTAGCTATGAAATTGGTTTTTCATCTTTCTTCAAACATGTTGTTTAAATTTGCTTTAGAAGTTAATTCAGAATTGAGTACTGCTTTTTAACCACATCAAAAATTGATTAAAAATTAACCATGAACTAGTTTGAAATCTGTTTCAATTAATTAGCTCATAAAAAAAAAGTTTCATTTTTGTTAGATCAGCACCTCTCAAAACATATAACTTTATTATTATTATTTTTATTTTATTTTATTTTATTTTTTTTACTTCTTCTTAATGCGCCATCTCCTGTCAAAGGTTGGCGATTCATATAGCTAATGTTATCCTCTCGATATAGCAGCTCGGAATATCTCCATAGATGTACGCCCAAACCACCTTGTGATATCTTTCAACCATTGATTCTTTGGTTTTCTAATAGACCTTTTTCTTGTATTTTGCCCTCTAATATTAGTTCTAAGTATTTGATATTTCTCTCCTCTCATTATATGACCTATGTACTGTGTTTTCCTGATTTTGATGGTCAGCAGGAGTTCTTGTTGCTTGTTCATGCAGTTCAGGACTTCAACATTAGTAATCCTTTGCACCCATGATATTCAAAGTATTCATCTGTACAAATACATTTCAAAAGATTCAATTCTTTTCTGAGTTTTGTGGTCCAGAGTCCAACTTTTGCATCCATATAGCAGGATGGAGAAGATGTAGCACCTTAACATTTGAATCCTTAGACATAAACTCAATTCAGGTCTAACAAAAAACTTTTTCATATTCATAAACTATGTTCTGGCTTGTTCGATCCTTGCTCTTATTTCTTTACGCTGATCACATTGTTTATTTATTATTGTGCCGAGGTATTTGAGAGATGATACTTGCTCGATAGTGTTCCTGTGAATGACAAGATTTGCAGTTTTTCTTGTTTTTGAGAACACAAGAAGTTTGGTTTTGGTAAAATTCATAGAGACCATGCAGTTTACTGTACTTGACAATACGGTTCATCAGTTGTTATAATTCTTCGGGACTACTTGCTATAACCACTGTGTCATCTGCGTATCTAATGTTGTTTATTAATTTTGATCCCACAATTACTGTCTTCTAATGCTTCCTTGAATTTGGCCTTTGAGTATATATTAAAGAGGAGAGGGGATAACACACAATCTTGGCATACTCCTCTCTTAACTAATGTGGTTTCAGAAGTTTCTTTTTCAAGTCTGACCTCTGCTGTTTGATGCCAGTACAGTTCACTGATGACATGCAGACTGCCTTTGTCAATGCCAATTGATGTTATGATTTCAATCATCTTTTGGTGATTTAAACAGTCAAAAGCTTTACAATAGTCTATAAAGCAGGCGTAAACATTGTCATTCATATCTCTGCATCTTTGAACTAATATGTTTAAGCAGAAGAGTGCTTCTCGTATACCAAGCCCATTGCAAAATCCAAACTGTGTTTCATCAATATCTAGTTCACATTTCTTGTATATACATCTATGGATGATTTTGAGCACATGCGACATTAGACTTAGCAAACGATAGTCATCACACCGAGAAAAACCAGTCTTTTTGGGTAGAGGAATGAATGTGGACTTTAGCCAGTCTCTAGGTATTCTACCAGATTTATAAATAGTATTTAAGAATTCTGCTAGTAATTTCAATCCTGTACCCTCTCATTCTGCTATAGCTTTCAGGACATCAGAATGAGCCCTGTAGCTTTGCCATTGTTTTGTATATTTATGGCATAAACAACCTTGTGTTTTGTAATCTCAGGAATTTCCTCGTTAATATCAGTTGTTGGTGGTGGATTATCAGGTCTGCTGTCTGAAAAAAGTTTTTCAATATATTCTTTCCATCGTTTCAGTTTTTCTTCAACGCCTATGATTATGTTATTTTTCTTGTCTTTAAGAATTGATCCAGGTTGTTGTCTGTGCTAGTTTGTCATCTCTCTTACTTTTTTATGTATGTTGAATGTGTCATATACTTTTCTTGTAACAGTTCTATTTCTTTACATTTGTCAGACATTCATTTTTCTTTTGCAACTCTGCATTTCTTTCTTCTGATTCTATTTAACTCTTTGTATTTTTCATCATTTCTTTTATGTTTCTGTCTGCTGTCCATAAACTCCAAGATTTCTGATGTCATCCATCCCTTCTCTTTCTATTCTCAGTGAATCCGATATGTTCTTGTAAATGGTTGATTTTGTACCTTATTTGATTCCAGATTTCATCTACTTGTTCATGCTGTGTGGTGTGTTACTTTCAACAAGCATTTCATATTTGAGACCAATCTTTTTTCTTATCTCAGGACCTTTTATTTTATCTATATCGATTTGCCTTGTTCCTTTTCTGTCAACAATGTGAGTAGAACGTCGAAATTTGAATTCCATTACAACTGGATTATGATCGCTATTGACATCTGCACCTGGATATGTTTTAACAGATTTTATAAATTTCTTGAATTTCTTTTGTAACTAGTATAAAATCTATTTGGTTCCTCATGATTCCCTGGATACCAATGGCCGACGATCGCCATGTATATAATCATCTTGGATGTAACCAAAAAAAAAGTGTTTGACATAATTAATTGGTTCTCAATACAGAACTGAACAAATTGGTCTCCTCGAGTGTTTCTTTCACCAAGGCTGTACGCCCCAATGATATCTCCTTCAGCACCTGAACCAATCTTGGCATTGAAGTCTTCCAATACTATGGTTATTTTTTCATTCTTAATGGTACTGAGTGCTTGGTCAAGATCATTATAGAACTGTTTGACATCTGTATCGGGTTTGCTATTAGTTGGAGCATAAACTTGAATTATGTTCATTACTCTGTATGTTGTTTGTAATTTAATTAACATAACTCGGTCACTGAGAGGCACATAGTCGATGACTGATTTAACCAATTCATTTGAAACTATTATAACAGTCCCGTATCTGTGATTTGGATCTGAACCTCCTGAATAATATAAATATTCATTGGTGGTTTTATGTTTTCCAGAGCCAGGCCATCAAACTTCACTCAAGCCCATTTTTTATTTACTAGAGAATCTGAAAATGTAAAAAAAGTGATTCCATTTGAAATTTTGAAGTTGCACCTTACCAAGAAAGGAGATGGCCCAAATTATATTTTTAGTGTTAAAAAGATTCTTTTGGAAACATTAAAGTTTTATTCTTATCACTTTTTTATTAGAAGTGTAATTTTCAAGTAATTGACTTATATCATTCTATATATTTAAAAAATATGGTGCTTGTGGGTTATATCCTCGTGTCATGCTGTGTGTTGCATTTTAATGTCATGCCACATTGCATAGAATCATTTCATGTCAGACACACAATAGCATGCTATTCAAAAATTTAACACAATGATTTTTCTATGCAAGTGGAATCTATCAACTAAAACCACTCGCACCATAATTGATTTGGACTTCTTGTTGTGATTTGGAATCTAGTGCTTCTTTCTTCTCAAATCATGCCATTAGTTACTTCATCATGGTTGAAGTTTTCCTCATCACTCCATATGATTTGTTTGTGTGTGTCCATTTAGCTCATTTTTGCCTTTGCCAAATGTTTATCCTTGTGAGTGGGCTTTTGTGATGGTGAAGGTTTTCATCACTTATATACAAGATGTTGGATAGTATTTAGTTTCTTAAAAAGTTATTCTGACTATAAATGAAAAATGTTTTAAACATTATTGAAAGAATTTAAACTTTTCTAAATTTTACAAATCAAAGTTTTAATTAATTCATTCTATCACCCGTTCAGACTCATGTACATTGTTTCATGAGCAATGCAAATGTGCACAACAGAGATATGAAAATGAAAAGTGACTCACAATGTGATGGAGTATTTATTTATTTTATTTTGTACATAATTAGGAATTGCCAGATGGCAAATGATATCCACTCCAAGTAACAAAAGCCCTAATAACATAGTGTAATTATAACCAAAAAGTAAAATATATATATATATTTATTTATTATTATTATTATTTGTTAATGCATAAAAAAAGTGCAATTTAAAATTTTATAATAAAAGTAAAATGAACATGTAAAACAATCAAAAATAATAAAATTTAAAAAATTAAAATATTACACTTATTGTAAAGATTGAATATGTTTTACATACATATTTATAATAAAACCAACAAAGAAGGAAAAATTATACATAATGATTAGCATAGATACTGAACAAATTTAAATTCATGACTGATATAAAATATTTTGACATTTACTTTTAAAATTACTAAAACTTTCATATGGTAAGTACTCCACTGGTTTCATATTTTCTGCAATGTGATAAAAAATTTATTTATATGATATTGTCAGACAATATTGTGGAGTGAATATTCAGGAAGAACTAAGGGTGGATTGATGGGTACTTTTAAATAAAACCAGTGTGGCCATACTAAACAATTAAAATGTTTATAAAAAAGAACACAATATAAGTATTTTATGCACTCTTTGAGATCAGATAAGCTGATGTGTCTACTTGCAGCAGTAAGACTTGTGAGTAAGTGGTAGGTTACACAATTTATTTAACAGTAAATGCAGTTCATGCAAAATTTTGGAGATTAGTGAAGGAGCAGCCACAGACCAAATAGAGAGACAGTAGTCAATTAATGATTGAAAACTAGCAAAAAAAGAAAAGAAAATGAGTGTGATATAGATTTATGCAATATATTTTTACAGAATCCCCAAAAAATCATACAACAGATTGCAAGAAATTTTATCACAATCAGTATGATCTTTAAAGTTCAGTTTATTATCATAGATTATTTCTGGTCATTGAAAGAGTTGATATATCACAAGATCTGATCTCTTAAATGGAATGGAGGAAGGGGCGTCATGCAGACAGGAGATACACATAATGATAATTTATTGTAAGATTGACTTTATTAAATTTGGCAATGAGTTGATTTAAGTCCAATCATAAAAGATGAGGATCATGATTTAATAATTTTATGTCATCAGCATAAGCCACAAC
Organism: Centruroides sculpturatus; assembly: GCF_000671375.1. NCBI lineage: Eukaryota > Metazoa > Arthropoda > Arachnida > Scorpiones > Buthidae > Centruroides > Centruroides sculpturatus. The sequence continues at coordinate 734,925 of NW_019384339.1, read as the reverse complement.
TTTAGAATTTATATTATCAAACAAATCATCAATATGCAGAAAAAATTTTTTCACTTATAATCAGCTTTTGTTGTATGCTGCACAAAGGAGAAAAATCTAAAAAAGAACAATTGCATATTTTAATCTGGTATTTCTTACATAAAAAAGTAATTATGTAGCCAGGAGTGTATTACTGGGTCTATGTCAAAATGGTTTCTTAGTATGTTTCAAAGTGTGTTAGGTATTACCGAATCAAAGGTCTCAATATAGGCAACATAAGTTGGAAGTTTTTTTTCAAAATTTTAAGTATTAAATGATTTATATCTAGTAAATCTGTAGTTGATTTCCCCACTGCATTGGTTTTCTTATGAAAGTGAGAAATAATTAAATCCTATTCAGAAAATTACAGATATCGAAATTACAGATTAGGTTCCAAAAGTTAACAAAATTTTTTTTGTTACTAAAAGAGATATATTTATTAAAGCAATCAGTAATAATTCACTAACAATTAAAAGTACTGTATTACTCATTAATATTAATTTTTGTTAATCTTTTTACAAAGTATCATTGTTCACCACTTTAAAGTTTAGGAAGATATATTTATTGAAAAAAGCAAAAATGTTCAAAAAATTACACCTACTCGATAACTACAAAGCAGATAAATTCCTATATCAATTTTTATTACTCATTTAGATCATAAATGATGTTATAATTGCAAGAATACCAAATATGTTTCTTATTCCTTGAAGTGGTTGGCAAATTTCCTTTCTAACTCAGCATTCAAACTCCTGTTGCCAAAACAGACCTTCGTCCATCCTTCTGTCCATAATAATGATTTCAATATATTATTGGGTTGTTTGGAAAGTAATTTTGTTTTTTTATTACTAGAGGAATTAGATGTATTTTACCAACCAATTTCATTTTAAACCACATTTTCATTATATATTTTGACAGCTGAAATTTAAAGGCTTATTTGTAAAAAATTTTGTTTGATTTTGTACAATTTTTTTATTTTTCGGTGTTTCATCAAATATGGAAAATCGAAAGCATCATTTTCGGCATATTTTGCGTTTTTATTACCAAAAAAATCAAAATGCTGTTCAAGCAAGAAAAAAATTGTGGTGCATGTATGGAGATGATGTTATCAAGAGAAAGACAGTGCCAAAACTGGTTTATGAAATTTCGTTTTGGCAATTTCAATATTGAAGATGCACCACATTCTGGATGGCTAGTTGAAGCCAATTAAAACAAAATAAAGGTATTGATTGAAGCAAACTGCCAAATAACAATACATGAAATCACTAAGAGATTAAATTTGTCTAATTCATCCGTTTATGATTACTTGAAACGAATTGGTTTCGTTTCAAAGCTCGATGTATGGGTTCCACGTGTTCTTAAAGAGAGATGCTCTTTTTGGTGGGATTTTAAGGAAATCTTTTTTCTTTTTGGAGCTTTTACCAGACAATTCAACAATTGATTTGAAAGTGTACTGCCATCGAGTAAACAAATTGAGTAATATCATCAAACAGAAAAGGGCAGAATTGACCAAAAAAGAGGTGTAATGTTTTACCATGATAATGTCACCAAATTTCACACAAATTTGGTAACTCATCAGAAACTGTTACAGCTTAGATAGGATGTGCTATCACACCAACCATATTCACCAAATCAGGCACCCCCAGATTATTACTTGTTCTGATCTATACAAAATTTTTTAAACTGTAAGACATTTTCTTGAAATGAAAATGTCAAAAATCACTTGGATCAGTTTTTTGTAAGCAAACATCAAAGCTTTTATAAATGTGGAATCGTGCTACTACCAGAAATGATGGCAACAGGTATTTGACCAAAATGGTCAATACATAATTCAATAAAATATTTATTTATTATAAAAAATATTGTGTTTTTTGTCACAGGAAAAAAAGAAACAAAATTACTTTCCGAACAACCCAATAATTATATATGTTACATATACTTTATTTTCATATTTCTAATGCAAATTTGATATTTTTGTAATCCATCGTATTCTTTACTTTATAATGATCAGGTTAAAATACAATATGGTTGCTGTCATATACTGCACCTTTGAATAGTGTACAAACTTCTCAGTTTTGATGGTGTCCACTAGTTGAGTGATACTGTATTACAAAAATATCACTTGCACCATCATGGCCATAAGCTATTGTATAACCTACAAGTACCAGAAAATTTAATTTTAGTTTGTAAATGCTTATTAAGTAGAAACTTTGTTTTATCCTAAAATTTGATATTTTATGAGAGATATTTAAATGAAATATTATGATTTTAAATTGATTTATTCAGAACAATATTTTGATTAATACAGGGTGGTTATAATTAAAGCTGCGCTACTCAGACCTGTCTAGAGCCTATTCTCATGGACATATTTTGATGAAACTTTATATATAAGTTATATGAATCATGGGGAAAAGACAAATGCAAAAAAATATTATGCTGTAAGGCATTTTGAACATGTAATTGATGCAAATGGATTGCACATTGAACAAATGTTGTAAATAAAAATCTTTTGCATGTTTCCATTTTGTGTTTTTTGTTCATGTTCCATTTTTTCACCTAGTGGTAAAAATTCAACGTAAATATTTTTTCAAGTTTTATCAAAATAAGTCCATGAGAATGAGCTCTAAACAGGTCTGAGTAATGCAACTTTAATTATAACCACCCTGTATAAGAAAATAGTTGAAGTTTAGTTGTCAGCAATTGAATGGCACTTACTAGGAGTACAAGACTGTCTTTCTGATAATTAAGAGATGTAGTATACTATGTTAAGTTATTAATGTAAAAACTTTGTATTTTTTTTTTTTACTATTCGTACCTGAAGATGATTATGTACCATCATTGAAAATACAGTAGAGCATCGATTATCCGACTCAATTGAGGACTGGGGTTGGTCGGATAACCGAAAAGTATGAAAAAATCCATTATTAGTGTAGTATGTTATTATATCCCATGTAATTAGTATATTAGTATATTGCTATTAACCTAATTCATGTTGAATTTTCCTCCATGTTAAGCCTATCAATTTTTTTTTTTAAATAATAATCATCGCTATTGTATCATTAAAAATTAGAAAATTAAGCCTCATTTAAATACTGGCTCCCTTTCATGGTCGATCCAGTGTTGCTAGCTAAAACACGTAAAAATAATATTAAAGTAGCCAAGACATGGCCAAATATTGTAGAGCCACATCACTAGCAGACATTTGAATTTGCCGACTGGAACGTGGTCGGTTAACCGAGGTGGTGGTTAATCAGGGGTTGGATAATTGATGCTCTTCTGTACTTGTAATTACAGTATACCAAATGAATATCTGACTTTTAAATATTTCATGTTTAAAATAAAAGTTTATCCAAAATTAAGCTTATAGATAATAAACAAACATCTTTAGTCTTTAGTAATTGAGATAATAAAGAAAATGAACCAATTTTAAATTATTGAATTTAGTATATTTACGAATGTATACGCCACACTCCATTTTTGAAACAATATATTTGGAAAAAATAAAAATCTTAGAATTCTGTTGAGAGGTGAAAGTAGATACATGAGTCTACAGAAATATAGCAACACTGCAAATTTCAAACAGGGATGAAATGATGGTTAATGTTTATGTTGAGTGCTTGCTTGCTTGCTCATTGCATGTTAAACTTTGTGAGAGCGAATTACACAGCAAAGTTTAAATTGCAAGTGGTGTGTTTTGCACAAGAAAATGGAAATTGAGTAGCAGGAAGGAAGTTTAACTAGATGGAAAAAATGTGCAGCGATGGATTGAAACAAATGATGCTGTTGAGAAAACATCACAAAATCAGTAATTGTTATGCAGAAAGACAGCGAGATATTCTGACCTGGAAGCAAATCTGTTGAGATATTTCTGTGAAATTTAGGCAAATGGATTTTCTGTATCTGTTGAAATGATTCAGTTCAAAGCTTGAAGGATTGCTCATAATATGAAAATTCCCAAAAGTGAATTTAAGAGTAGTTACAGCTGGGCAAGACGTTTTATGGCATGACATGATTTGATGTCAAACTTCAATGGTGCAGTGGCTTCCTGACACCTATGAAGAAAAACTGTTCACATTTCAGAAACATTTCCTTACTTTAAGAAAGGTACATTGCTACGACTTAAGAGCAATAGGTAATGCTGATGAAACTCCTGTCTTCTTTGATATACCAAGTGACACTACAGTCAATCAGACAGGTGGAAAAACTGTTCTGGTGCAAACAGCGGGAGCAGAAAAGCAGCATTATACTGTAATGTTGTGCATCACTGCTGATGGAAAACTCTACATCATTTTTAAGATGAAACCTTGCTAAAAGAAATATTACTACCTGGAATATTGGTATAAGTTCAAGATCAAGGCTGAATGACAAAAGAACTCTACATGGATTGGCTGAAGTCAGTGTGGTTTCAGCATCCAGATGCACTGTTACGTTGACAGTTCATATTGGTTGTTGACAACTTCCAAGGTTATCTGACTGAAAGTGTGAAAAAGATGATGAGGGAAGAGAAAAGTGACATAGTTGTGATACCAGGAGAGATGACTGGAATGCTGCAGCCACTTGATGTATTTGTCAACTGTCCTTTTAGAGCTCATCTGCGACATTTCTATCATAATTGGAGGTACACTGTGATGGAGACGATGCCGGGAGGAAGGCTAAGAAAACTATCCCTGTCTCAGATGTGTGATGGATTGTGGCTTTATGGAAACTAATACCAGAAGAAGTGGTGTGTGTGGACTGGTCAGAAGTTGGCACATTGTGTATCTTGCATCATCTGAAAATGAAGACTCAAGTGACGCTGGTAGTGACAGTGAAGTTCAAATGAAGATATTGATTATAATTTTTAGTCCTGTAGCATTATTGCTTAGTTGGGGCCTTACATAGCTCTATTCTTCTTTTTAATGCCTTTTTCTTCTTACTTCTTGCCCCCTGGTGGCCTAAAACCTCCAAATAATCTCACTACAATTCCTGAGGTATGGAAAGACAATTAATGATGATAAATTGTTTTAAAATTATTTATTTTAAATTGAAAAATTGTTGATCATTCTTATATATCTGTCTCTCAATGATCTCCACAAATTTTTCATCAGATTTATGTTGGGATGTAATGCAGGCTAATCCAAAAGCTTAATATTTTTCCTGGAACTTCTCTCCTTGCATGATTGAGATGTAAACTGAGGCATTAAGTAAAGAAATATGAGGCACCTGTTGAAAGAAGTAATTCCTAACACAAATTTTGGTGGTATATGGAAACATTGATTTGCAGCATATTTTGATACAGTAGAGCCTCAAAAACTCGGCCTAATGTGGACCGAAGGGTGGCCGAGTTTGTGAAAATGCCGGGTTATCGGAAATGGGGTTAAAAAAAAAATAAGTATGAGTGTTTCCTCAGAAAATACTGTACTGTACTTGTATGTATTGTTTACTTGAGAATACAACAGAAAATAAACTGCCCAAATACCTTTAAACAAAGGGAAAGTACGTCTTTTATGAACGCATAGAGCCTTTACTACATGAAAATTAAAATTAATGAATACACTGTACAGTAATTTACCTGATAAGACAGACTTCAGAAAAATACTTTGAGGCATAAAGCTGTCTTTATCATGAAAATTAATTAACTAAGGATTTTTTTGCCCTGCCAGGGTGTGGTCAAGTTATCCGGAGTGCCGAGTTTTCGAGGCTCTACTGTAGTCAAGAGTTTATCCTATTATTTACTTGTTCTAATTGGTTTACCCTTTAATCCAAAGACTCACCAAATCATTACTGATCCTCCACCTTGCATGTTTACTGCATTAATGGTCTTCCTTCTATAGATTCTGCCAGTAAAATTTAAGATCATCTGGTTTGTCTAAAGTAAACTTTTCCCCCACTGAAAATAACTTTGGTCCATTCCTTGTCCCAGGTCATATGATTTTTGGCCCAGGTGAGACTTTCCTCTTTGCAATGTGTCTTATGATAAGGTTTTCTCTTAACTCTTCTGAATTTAGCTTTTCCAGATTTCAACAATGCGCGATCAACAGCTGATTTTGAAACACAACCTTGCAAATGTTCTGTTATTTGCTTTACAGTACATTGGTTTTTTGTTGCCAATTTAAATATGCATCTTTGTTGTCAAGCAATCACTTGTTTTTTGTCGAGAATTTGATTTTCAGGTTGAACGTCTTCTGTTGCAAAAATTTACTTATTGATGACTTAGCTATATTTAAACTTTGAGTTATTTTACTTTAGGAAATGCATTCAACTATCCAGGCAGCAATTTTGTCTTTTCCATAATCATTGAAATCACATTTTTTACCATAGTAACAAACAACTTTCCACTGCTTCAAATGTGTCAAATATTTTCATATACTTACACAGGAACAATATAAATATGAAAATGTAAACAGATATGCTTGTAACACACCATTTCTAAGCCCAAAACTAAACCTAATGAAACACTGTTATATAAAATAATGAATGACAAGTGTTGGTCAGTTGCCAGGCCTGGTCTTCAGAAATGGGCTGAAATAACGTGAACAGATTAGTTTGAAATAACATGTACAAGTTAGTGCAACAACAAGTCTAAAAAAATAATTGTCAATGCATCAATAGAAACAAGAATGTATTGAAAATGTTATGAATGAACTATGTACAAAGATGTTTTAAAAAACGAGAAGCCACTTTAGTGTTATTAAACCATACAAAAGTTATAACAGTCATTTCAATGTTTTCAAATATGGTTTTTCTATTTTATAAATCAGTAACAGGGATTAAGAGGAAATTCTTTAACTTCAATAAGAGATTGTTTAATCTGAAATAGGTGATGTTTGCTTATTAAGTGTCAGTCATGTTAATCGTAAGATTTTATCATTACTTTAGAATTTTGTACAGATAAGGTATGGAGTTTTCATTCTTTAAACAAAATAAAATCTTTATATTACTTTTAAAAAATCAATTTTTCAAAAATATTTCCTCAAAATTGATGAAAAAACTTTATGGGTTAATTGTACCTAAATAACCCCCGTTTTTTTGCCTGGACCGCATTTAATCAGAGACAAAGCTTTTATTCGTATTCTTTATTTTCTATGCATTTCGGGTGCAATATTTTCTTTAATTTGCACCCCTCTTCAGGATTTTTACATTTCTATAAATTTGGTAAATTTAATTATTACATCGGTAAATTACTACAATAGTTATACAATGGTTAACTAACCTGTTTTAAGTTTTAGATCGACATCTGCCCAGTGTTGATGTTATGTCCCCTAAGGCATTTTTAGACTGTTTCCCCCTCTTTTTGTTTTCTTTTCCTTTAGCTCCTCCCGTTTCCTCCCACACGTCGTCTACCTCCATTCCATCATTTAGGTTTATGGTTTTGTTTTTATTAATGATTTCAAAGTGCTCTTTGAATTTTCTTAGATAAATATCTTTTTCTTTATGAATAATTGTTATACTTTTTTCATTTATTGTGCATCCAAATTCCTTACAGTGATTTGTCCACGGTGATTGGTTATAATTAAGTCTAATTGCTGCTTTATGTTCTTTAATTCTGGTACCGAGTTGTCTTCCTGTTTCGCCAATGTATATTGCTGGGTTCTTACATGTGCATTTTATTTCGTATATGACACCTGCTTGGTTTAGTATTTCGTTATTTTTGATTATTGGTGTTGATGTTGTTTTTAATTTTATTTTTTAATTTGGCTGCTAGTGTAACACCATGCTTACTGAAAATTTTTTTGTAGGAAATATTGAGGAAATTATGAGGAAATATTTTTGAAAAATTGATTTTTTAAAAGTAATATAAAGTAAACTGCACCATGGATATATACATATCTATTACTTATAAAATAAAATCTCTAAAATAAAGGATAATGATTGAGTTGTTATTGTTATGAATTTCTCTTTTGAGATCATTCATATGTTCTAATCTTCAAATGTTCTGTAGGTAATCAAGAATTAAAATAGTAGAAGGAATTGTGATGGTAATAGTGGTATAATATAATCTTGCTAATCATTGGTGCTGGACTAAACTATGAATAAGTCAGGTTATTTTGAGATTCATATATGAGAGATTTTTAAGACCATTGATTTATTCTTCTAGATTCATAGGTTAGCACAGGTGTGTTGTTTATCACCTGAACAAAAACACAACAATTAGGTTCAGGCAGAGATAAAGAATTATTATTTCATCAAAACAGCTATACTATCATATAATCATAGTCATTTATATCTATGATTTGTGTTTAAAATATTTCTCATACAATATTTAAGAAAAATATTTTAATTTGACTTAGCTATAATCTATGCAGTTTTAGGTTTCTGCAGAACTATTATTTTTATTTTTAGTTTGAGAGAGAGATTTTTATTCAGTTGCTATGGTGGTAATGTTTATATAATTTCTCTCTCTCTCTCTCCTTCTTTTTTTTTTTTTTTAAGTTAAGTAGCTAAAGAGAATTGTTTTGCCTAAAAAGTATTTTTATTTAATTTTATGTTCTGTTTAGAATTCATTAAAGCAATTTACAAATTTGTCAGATTAGTGATTTTATTTTTAATGTAAATAATATAATAAAATGTAATGTTAACATTGAATGTTTGAGATATACATTAATACAGTGTGATCAATGAAGATAGATCAGTAGGCATTGTAATATTATTTTTGTCGTCTCTCATTACAACATGGTTATTACAAGAATTAAAATTTTTTTTATATTGTGCCTCATACATTTATGCATGCATGTATATATATATTTCAATGCACATTGGTCATTCTTCTATTTTTCTATATAATTACATCTAATTATTAATTAGAGATTCAGACTATGTACAAAAAATTATTTAATTTTTGAGTCTATCAATTAATCCTTTTTTCATACACCATAGAAGTAGCCTTTACATTGGTTTGAAGAAATCACTTCATAAAAACGTATAACAATAGGTAAAATTTAAAACTTGGCAGTGGTGTGAGAAGATTTACTTAATTTTTAATGTTAAGGCGTCAGATACCTAAAATGAAAGGCTGACGTCTGATCGTTTTTAATTGTAAATTTTACCTATTGTTATACGTTTTTATGAAGTGATTTCTTCAAACCAATGTAAAGGCTACTTCTATGATGTATGAAAAAAAGGATTAATTGATAGACTCAAAAATTAAATAATTTTTTGTACATAGTCTGAATCTCTAATTAATAATTAGAAGAAAAATATCCTGAGTTCATCATGAAATTGTATATAATTACAGTTTGTTAAAACATTTGTCCCAACACTACACAAATTGTTTGATACCTTGTCTGAAGAAATTAGTCCTACTTTTTAAGCACTTTCATACTGCAACTTTTATATTACTGGCTAACTGTTTGTGCAGAATGTCCTTCAGCTTGAAGAAGAGATGAAAAATCACTGAGCACAATTTGGACTGTGTGGTGAATGGTCCAAATGCTCCCAAAACACAATTAATTTTTTCAAAAGTATTGTGTTTTGGCAGTATGCACATTGTTGTTGAGAAACCATATATTTAGCCAACAGTTTAAGCTTTATCTTTTGAATAGCCTCCTTTTAACTTTTGGAAAGTTTGACAATATCTTTGTCCATTCAGTTTGTCAGTGGTGCAGAAATTCCGTTTAGATGACACTTATGGTTTCCCATAATAGATGACAAAACTTTATAGGCTGACTGCATAACTTTAAATTTTTTTTTTTTTTTGACTGTTAGTGATGGATGTTTTTCTTCTATTGAAGCATATTTGGATGCCGGCACAAAATGAAAAACCCATGTCTAATAACCAGTAATAATTCTTTCAAGGAAATCACATAGACTAATGATCAGGTGTTGGTATGGTACCTATTTGTGTGACACTTTCCAGTAATTCAATTTCTCATGGTTGATAGCATATGGAAGTCCTATTAATAAACATAGTTCAATTAGACAATATATACACAGAAATGTAATAAGGACAAAAAGCTAAAAAGGATGTAGGTACACTTTGACATCTTTGGTACCATTATTTGCATTACTATAGACAGGAAAAAGTCATTAAACTTTTTATTTCTCCTTGTATATATGAATAATTTTGAGTATGTGTATGTATCTATATACATGCACAAACACATACTCAAAATTATACATTATTTAGAAATAAATGAATTAGATAATTTTTTAGATTTTATCATTTATACTTTCAAAATAACTAAAGTTATTTATTTTTTATTTAAAAGAAAACTGGAGCTCATATTAAGGTATATAGTAACTGTTGTCCTGTATCTACTGAAAGAGTTGTTCAAATATCAGGTTTTCCAAATGTTGTCATTGATTGTGTAAAAGAAATATGTGATATAATCAGTCAGGTAAGTGAATTTCATATAATGTAATATAATATTTTTTAAATAATAATAATAATAATTAAACTTCTGTTCTATTGCGTAAAAGTTTTGAAAATTAAAGATTTAGTTATTGTAGATTTCTCCAATAAAATATCTTATGAATAAGCATTTGTCTCTAATCGTTGATTAGTTTTAAGTATTTGAGAAAAAATAAAAAATGAATTAAATGAGTTATTAATATACATAAACTTAAGACAATACATTATATTGTATGTCAGAAATTAAGTAGTCTTTTTTTTTTCTTTCTGATGCAATAATACAACTTCACACTTGTCATTCAGATAATTGAGGTTAAGTAGTGAAAGGTAAGATATTCAGTGGAGTATGCTAGAACAAATGATGCTACAAAGAACATAGGCTAACATAGCACATGCATGCACATGACATTTCAATGTTTTCACTGATTTGATTATAGAATTAGTCATTGTCTTTGTTACAGTTTGTAAAGTTCAAATATTTATTTATTTTCATCTTTACCAATAAAAATGTATTTTTAAATTGTTTTGCAATATAATTTTAGCCATGAGATTGCAAAATAGAGTAAGAAAGTTAATTAACTTAGACATTAAGAAAGTATTTTTAAGGGAGAAAGTGAAAATAGTGATTCTGTCTTAGTGCTGAGTATGGTATGGCTAAGTAAACTATCAGTATGATTTTAAAAAACAAGGAAGAAATAAAAAGTGCATAGGTTGTGAAAGGAATCTCTAGATTAACAGTTCATGTTGTAATATTATGGAACAGATATAAACTTGCATAGTGTATAAAAGTTAAATAAATTTTATATTATTTTTACACTTATATTTTTGATTTTGTAGTATATTTTTCCTGTTTAAATGATTGTTAGATGTAATTTTGCTTTAACCTGTCCCATGTTTAAATTTTTCTCCGATGTGTATCACTTCATGTTAAATTTTTTCAACTTTAAGCCTAATGAAAATTGCATGTTTTAGAAAAATAATAATTGTGGCTATTGTATCATTTCAAATTATTTTTTATTTTGCTTAAACAAAATAGACATATTGAAAAGTGTAAAAAGAAAGAAAAGAAAAAAAAAAACATATTTTGGAAGTTAGTTTTAGTATGATAATTATGAGAAGTAGCAACATTTAGTGTTAAAAAATGTTCTGATGCAAAAATGAGAGATATCGGGTCCAATAGTCTGGGTCTTTATTTTTCAGCCCAAGATATGTCTTGGGAATAACACAGAACAGGTTAAGCTGTGGGCCTGGAATGGAATACCCCAAAATACCATACATTTCAATGTATGCTATAACATTCATGCTGTAATGAATAAGGTTCTAGAATCAATTATATTTTGTTTTAGTGTATCCCACTGTATTTATAAGAAAAATAAGTTATCAAAATTTTATTCAAAACAGATATCTTATTTTAAATTTAAGGAATGCAATAAAACTCTCACTCCAAGTAGTTTAAAAAGTTTTGTCATAATTGGCAGAGATCTACTTTTTTTGAGAAATTTCCTTAGTTTCTGGGAGTTAGATTTTTAATGTTGTTTTTCCCTGTTGTGCAGCTTGGATATCAACTTCCATCTTTCATCACTCACATACTAATCTCTGACATCATTCTGCATCTCTTATGGGACATCATGGTGTCCCCATATACCTCAATGAATTGATAACAGAATTAAGGAAATCTTTTTAGTCCACAAAAATTAAATAACTGTTCAGACTTTATTGTAAGACCACTTTTCTAAACTTATCGTTTGGAAATGTTGTCACAACACATTGTAACTATTTGTATTGCCAATGTTGGTCATTACCAGCTACCTATATTGGAGTTACATTCAACAGTGCTTTGGTTTTTAACTCTGGATGTAGTAAAGTTACTTTTTGATTACTCCACATATTTCATATAAAATAATATGATAATTAAAATATAAAGTGTTTGATATAAAATGTTATGTAGGTTTATCTCCTCAATAATGTTTTACTTTAATGAGGAGATGCATCTTGTTTACTTCTAGAATGTTTTAATGTAACATTCAGTTGTTATTTTAACATATTTTGAAATTAAACAATTATTTTTCACATGATTTTCCATGTTTATATCATAAATATATTCTTATTTCACAAGTAAGAAAACAAGAAGACACTAAACATGGATGTAAGTTCAAAGTAATATAATCAAGTAATTGAATATTGTTATAATTTTATCATTTATTTTTATGTATTCATACAAAATACATGATGGGTTTAAAAGTAATACACTATATATTATTTATAATTATTTACAGTATGAATCATTATTACAAAGCTGTTCTAAAAATTAACATAATTTGTTTTTATTGTCAAGGATATGTTGGATTCCAAACATTTTGTTGTATAAACAAGTTTCCTCTGCTAAGCACAATATTTGAAAAAACAGCTAACTTTTCTTTATAATGCATAAATTTATGTGAAATACTATTGGGACCTTGAATAAGTTCTTGCTGTTTTTTCATGAAAATTAACACTTCATTTAAAAAAAAGTCGTAAAAAACACGTCACTGAAAGTATTGTCCATCGCTAGCCACTACTTTCTCCCATTGTTCTGGCAGCATTTGAATTCCACGTCAGAAAAACGACACGTCTTTTGAGGCTATCCAAGAATCAACCCATTTTTTGGCATCTTCATAAGAATGGAAGTGCTGCTCAGCCAGGCCATGTGCCATCGATCGGAACAAGTGATAATCGGAAGGGGCAATGTCTGGTGAATATGGCGGATGGGGTAGGACTTCCCATTTAAGCATTTCCAAGTAGGTTTTCACCAGTTGTGCAACATGTGGCTGAGGATTGTCATGTTGAAAAGTCACTTTGTCATGTCTCTGCTCATATAGTGGCAGTTTTTTCCTTCAATGCTTGGCTCAAGCACATCAATTGTAGCCGATAGCGATCTCACGTGATGGTTTTGTTTGATTTGAGCAGCTCATGATAAACTACACCTAGCCAATCCCAGCAAATGCAGAGAAGATGCTTCGAACCATGGATATTCAGCTTAGCTAATGATGTTGATGCGTGGCCGGGTTTACCCCATGATTTTCTATGCTTAGGTGTATCCATTTTTCATCTCCAGTCACGATACAATGCAGAAAACCTTTCCTTTTCTGCCGTTGAAGCAGATGTTCGTACATGGAAAGACGCTGTTCGATATTTCATGGCTTCAACTCATATGGCATTCAATGTCCTTGCTTTTGAATCATTCCTAATTCTTTCAAACATTTTGAAACTGTTGTGTGATCAACTCCTAGTGATTCTGCAAGTTCAGTTAGCGTCTGACATGAGTCTTCATGAAGTAATTCCTCCAATTCCTTGTCTTCAAACTTTTTTGGTGTTCCAGATCATTCTTCATCTTCAGTATCAAAATCATTATTTTTGAAGTGTTTAAACCAATCTCTGCTTGTTGTTTCTGGCAGAGCTAGATCGCCGTAAGTCTCAACAAGAAATCTGTGTGTTTCAGCTGCAATTTTTTTTTGAATAAAATAGTGCAATAACATTTCTTGCAAATACAAATACTTTTTTTTTTTTTTTTGCACAAAACTCGACATGTTTAACACTATGAAAAAATAAGTTGTTCACACTTTCGCAAAATGACACATACTGAATTTCAAAAGATGACTTATTGTACTTCCTTACAGATGCGTCACCATTTAAAAATACATGCAGGTGGTTCTGGTAATGCCATCTGTTGGAAAACTGCAAGAACTTATTAAAAGTCCCAATACAACAATTTCACTTATTTGTAATAACTATAAACTGAGATGATGCAAAAGAAAGGCAAGAAAACTAGCATAGATTACCAGTTATGCCATCTAGTATCAGTGAACTTCACTGATTTGTGGGAATTGTTATATTAACTTGACTTATCAATAAACTAATCAGTTTTTTAAAAGAAATTGTTTAGAAATGAAGCATGATATCCATTATAATGAACTTATTAGATGATAACGTGATCATAAAATTAAAAAAAAATTATTCTTAAATTTTGAGAAATCATTGTTCTGATGGGTGAAACTATTGTGGATGACAGACAAAAGATAAAGGTAGAACAAATAGAAGAAGCTATTCAATGAGAATGTCTCTAAAACAGGGCAGAGTTTTGTCCACTATGCTTTAAAAGATTTAGAATGCTATGTTATTTGTAATTACAAATAATTATAAAATATTTATTTTACCATTTGTTGATGTTTAATTTGTCAACTTTTGTGCCACATAAGATGGCACAAAACAAAAAATCAGGGATGGCCAACTTTTGTGTACATAAGATCTACTTTTTATTTTAAAAATGTGTCGCGATCGATTTGTTGTCGTAGGCATAGTCTAAGTTAGGGATGGCCATTCCGTGGCCAGAGTCGCATAACATCTGTATAAATATATCAATTTCCTAGCTTAAAAAGTAAGCAGCAAAAATTCAAACGTTATTTTCTACAACTTATGTGTGTGAATAGTTTTTCCTGCAATGAATTTAGTAAAAATTAAAATGAGAAACCGGCTAACAGACTCGCATCAAAACTAATTTAAAACTAGCAGTGACTAATATCTAATCAAATATTTTTGATACATTATGTTTACATCAGTTCTAGAAGCTAAATTAAGTATACCTATTCTATTTTATAATTATACTAGCTTACCCGTCGCACATTGCTGCGATCTCAGAAGAAAGGAAATTCAAGCAAACTCGTTATGATAAAATTCAATTTACATTTTATTATTTTTATTGAAACTTATTATTATTATTCATTTTCATGGGAAAAACATTTCAAAGTGTCGTTTCAATTCTATTTATTTATTGGAGTGTTTGTGGATACACGATATTTTTTGTTTTTCCCTCTGGTGTGTACACGAATAAATCGGAAGGTTTTTCGACGCGTGAGCCGGCCACATACAGTTGTCCATGCGAGAAGCACGGATTCTCCAAATTTAGCCCACACACTCGCTGCGATTGTCAGAAGTGCGATATTCCCCATTTTTATATATATTTTTAAATCCTTTATAATTTTCATTATTTAATTGCTCCTTCCTTTCTTCCTTGGCATGTTGTGAAATTTCTGATAGTTGGATAATAAACCGTTTTATTGTAATTTGTCTTTTTAAATTATTTTGAGTCGATATTAAAATTTGGAAAAGGGGGGATACCTAGATCGGTAAAATACGCGAATTTCTTCCTACAACTTCGGTTGTTGTTCGGGGTACAGTTAAGGTTTTAACGAAGCTCGAGGGAATACATAATTAGCAAAAAAAAAGTTGAAATAAAGTGATTAAACAAAAATTATTATACATATCGTAAATAACAGTTCACAAATGCATATATAGAGATATTTTTTAAGGGGGGAAATGGTCTTCACAATTTGAAATCGATCGGACACACTGTGCGCGAATGCTCGTGTAAACGCGCGCCATCTATCGTAGGATAAATGTACTTCGCGGGAGTGTATTAAAAAATTAAAAAAACTTTCCAAAGTTTTATGGCAATCGTACTATGCCACAAACCTTCGCCAGAGTATATTAAATAACTTCCCAAAGTTTCACTTCAATCGGATAAACGGTGTGGCAATGCATGAAGGACACACACACAGACACAGACACACATACATTCATTTTTATATATATAGATATGAATAAATAATTGTGATTTACTGGCATTTCCCCCCTCTTTTACCTTGTATGAGGCCGGCGTTAGTTCAAAAGTTTTGAAATGCGGCCCTTACACAGAAAAAGGTTGCCCATCCCTGGTCTAAGTGGCGAGGGGGAGGGAGGTGTGAAATACATACTAAGTTTAGATAAAAAAGAAAAGCCACAATTTAATTTAAAACGCGAAGAAAAAGTACTTACATTTTAAACAGAAGGAAAATTGAAACTCAACGTTGTCACTTTTAGGGATCACCACTTCAACCTTCTTCTCTCTACCTTGACCCGATCTACTCTCTCTGTCCCTTCTTTTTTTTTCGGTTTTACGACCCTTTGTCTACATTTCTTATTCCCCTTTTACGACTGTATGCAAATGGATTGCACATGGACTGACAAAACCGCATTCGAGGGAGAACGAGGAGGTCCGATATCACTACAGTTGCATTTGCGCATTACGTTCACGCATTGCGTTCGGTTACAACTTACAAGTATAACACATTAAGTGAAGACATCGCGAGCGATTGACCAAAATTGGTTTTGCGATCGACTTGTTGGCCACCCCTGGTATACAGGATACCCTTTTTTTCAAAATATGATCAAAAATTGCCCTGCATCTTGCATGCAAAAATGAAGTGTCTGATAGGCTAATATTTTTGCTGACTTATTGTATGCTGATTTATATCTAGTAGAATTCATAACATTGGTATTTTTTCAACCATTACCATCATTAATGTTACTACTGTAATTAAAAAGAAATTATTGTAAAAATTTAAACTAGATATCCTAATACAAATACAAGGTATGGGACAGAAATAATAAAGTCTTTGTACAAACTTATGAGCATCATTCAGAATTATTTGTTTTATCTTAAAGAAGGATTATGAAGCTCATAAGTCATATTTTATATTATCAATAGTTTAGTTAGTTGACAATAAATTGTGTGTGATATAGCAACTGAAAAGGTTACATGGGAAAGTTGTATAACCTGTTTGTTAATAATTTTATAAAGACATTATTATTTGAGTTTAGATAGAACATGATTGTTTAGGATAAAGTTATGGTTACAATAGAATTTTTATAGTAATTTATATGAGATGAAGGTTAATATTGCATAATTAACAACTTTATTTTGTAATTTAATATTTATACTATTTAACTTTATTGCTAAATTATATATAATATATTTTTTAGGCTCCTATAAAAGGACCAAACAAATTATATGATCCTCACAATTACAACACTTATTATGCATCAGAGTATGGAGGTTACAGTGATGGGGGAGGAAGAAACAGTGGAAGAGATATGGGATCTAGGTAATAATTTATTTATACAATATTGAAAATTTCTATTATTCAAACAATGAAAGCAATAATTTATTATTAATAATTTGCTTTGTGAGATAAGCCCTAAAATGTAAATTACAACAGTCTCTGTTTATGTAAGAATATGTTCTAAATATATTCTAGGATATGATATTGTAAAAAATTTAGAATGAATGTCATTCTAAATTTCTCTGGGTGTCACTTAAAAATAATGACCTTTTCATCCAAATTCTTGATAAGCTGACTATTTTATCAAATCCCTTTTCAATAAACACTTTAATTTTACTGTTATAAGGAATTTGGGAAGAAAACAAACTTCCAAAATAATCTTTTATTCTCACCAACTTAGAAATTGGCATAGGATCACTAGATGAATGCAATCTTATGTTGGGACTGTTGAATCTGCTGCTTCACAGGGATGGAAAAAAAACTGCATGTGGCTGCATTTGGGTTGAACTCCAAACCAAATATTAATATTAAATAAAATATAATTGTTTTCAAAACTTTTCTCTTATAAAATAGAAAGCAAATTCTTACTATTAAACACTTAAAAATTCTTCAACAATTTTTAAACTGTTGAAGAATTTGCTGTTGAAACTGTTGAAAAAGTTGAAACGTGAAAATTTGCTAGCACAAGCAAAGAACTGAAGTGCTTCCTTTGGAAATAAGAATACTTCTTTATTTATGTTATTTTAAACTAGAAATCTATTACATATACTAAGTAATGTAATAAAATACATAAAATAGCTGTAGAAAATACAATACTGCTATCCAGTTATCTATTATCTCAAACTTTCACTTTTATTTATTAAATAATAATAATTAAATAGATAATAGCAATAATTATATAATCAGTAGCAGACATTTGAGAGTGTATTGATCTGCTTTTTTTGCTGTAAAAAAGTAACACGTGTTAAAATTAATAGTTAGTTCCTAAGTAGTTTTCTGAGAATTATTATATAGAGGGGGAATTACCAGAAACTTGTAACATCTAATTTTTTTTGATGATGTTGTCGAAACCGTGTTGTATTTGCTTATTGTGTACTGGCTTATTGTGTACCAGTACACAACAACAATCTAATTTTTTTGTTTTTGAAGACTGGAAATTATCTGTAAAGACATGGGATTGGTTGTTGCCAGGCCTGGACTTTTAAAATGGACAAACACATGAATGAATTTGGTCCAAAAAAATTGGTTAATGTACATAAAAGCAAAATAAACACTTGGCTATATGCCAAAAAGAATTAATTTATTATGCTATGATTGACTATATACAATTGTTGTTAGTAAAAATTCAAAATAAGTTTGGGGGAAACAGAACTGTACAAGTTATAAAATTCTCAAATGATACTTTATCTAATTTAAAACAAGTATATATAAAAACTTTCCAGACATGTGGGTACTTAGTTTAAGAATAGTTCTACATTAATTTTATCTCTGCAAAACTGACAAGTAATATGAATTTAAACTACAAAAATTCACAAAGTAATCTTACAATCTAACTCCCCTAACTATCACCAATATGAAACTTCTAATCTACCAGATCCAATTTGAAAGCCTTTCTTTTTCTTTGTCTCAACCTTGTTTGATCCTTAACTTCACCACATTAGTTCTCAGTTCATCTGTCGTCTTATAGTGCTGGGGTGGTGACATTACATGAATATGCTCAATTGACCCTCTTTACATAAATACAGTAGACCCCCCTATAATTACGGTTTCTATAATTACGATTCCTATAAAACTGCGAAAAAATTGCGACAGTATCCGTAAAAAAGGTAAAAAACTCCTATAATTACGTAAAACATCATCGGGCAGCCGAACTACTTTCCCGCCGTCCGTAGCACCACGCTACGGACATTTAGGCGACTAAATTGAGTTTAGTTTCATCTGTACATATAATTATATATTAATTAGTGATGTAACGAATATTCGGTTACTATTCGGTATTCGGCCTATTTTTCACTATTCGACCGAATACCTAAAAACAGAAGTAATAAATAACAAAAACACAGTAAATTAATCACTTTGGTATTTAGATTTAATGTTATCGAGTTAGTGTTGTTTGTTTATATTTATTTATAACTTGTAACATGCACAAAATAAAAAAGAAAATAATATTAGTCACATGTATTCACAATTTATAATTACAAAGATCAGCACACGTACACGTCTATCGTTGGAGAATCCTCGCACATCTGAGGGTCTGACCCTGCCTATCCTTCTTTTTAAGCGCTCGTCTTTGCTCTTCCCTTTCTCTTTCCTCTATCGCTCTAATCCACGTATGCCTGTGCATACATCATAATACGCGCTCACGATACTTTCGATTCGTCACTTTTCCGTCCTAGAGTTCCCATTTTACAATTACGTGACTCAGCCTGGTGATAATAGAGAAAAGAGACAGATAGGACGTTGATATAAGTCACAGTTATGATTTCACAGATTCGAGACAGCTTGATAGCCCGAACGGCCCCAGACTTTCGCCTGTGCACGCTAAGTGACTTACATTACAAGCATTTAGCTCTCCGAACAATTGGCAATTGAACAACAATTGTTTGGCATTGACAACCGCAAATTTCGTGCTAATAAGCTGCCTTGACTTGTTCAATTATGTTATCAACTCAATTTCATATTTATTTTCACATTTTTACTTTGCGGTCCTTCTCTGTTCTTTTTCCATTATTTACACGTGTAGGTCATTTCATTGTTATCCACATTTGATATCATCATTTATCACATACTTCCATGACACTCTTGTCTGTCGGCTACAACTGCCAAGAATTAACGCGATTGGCGAAGCGTAGTGACAGTGGGCCAATAGAGAGCAGGATCCCTGCCATAATGCAGTTTGCGCGCCAATTTTCGTACGTGAGTTAATCGAGCCGAATATTTGGTATTCGGCCTGAGGCCGAATATACTATTCGTTACAACACTAATA
>NW_019384339.1:655946-712512 GCF_000671375.1 Centruroides sculpturatus | reverse complement strand
TATCATCTGTACAGTATGTAAATTAGCTACCGTAAGTCTAATACAGTACTGTAATTTTATACATTTCTTGTGAAAGAAACATTTCTTATTCAACGGTGATTAAAATTATTTATATTAATGATGTCTCCAAAGTTCAACGAAGTTTTCGCAGAAAAATAAGTTACTAGAAATCGGCCGCTGTTTGCTGAGCTGTTCCGCGACAAAAACAAGCTTTAGCAATGGCACTGTCGAATGGTGCACAGTCGGTAAGTAATCCTACAATTTTGTGTTTATAGCATAGTTTATACGGATTATTCCCAAGAAAAATATACGTATTTTGGAAATGTTGAGTCGGATTAGACTAGAATCGATTAATTTTATGGAAGAAAACCTTTCAATCAGCCGTAGTCCATAAACTTCTCACATGTTGGGCTGTGATTGGAAGGACTCGTAAGAAATCGGATTCCTAAAGAATGGAACGTATCTATGATCTTATAGGGGGGGGTTGACTGTACTCAACTATATAGTTAACATTATTATCTATAGGTTAGTAATGTTAACTGTATAGTTAACATTATTATTGACTTCTAATAATCGTCTTCTATATGTTATGTAATCACCCTCACATAATTTCTTTTTTTAATTTGTCCTGTATTTCATTGACAGTTTGGGGTGGAGATTATTTTTTCAACTTCTCTTGGAAGTCTCCCCTCAAGATGTCATTTCCAGGTTGATGACATATTCAATTTTCTCTTGGCAGTTGTCTTGGTAAGGTGATTTTCATTTTCACTTTAGAATTTGTTTGGGAAGAGGTGTGGTAGTCTATTTGTAATGAAATAAAAGGCCCCAAAAATAAATAATAATAACAAACTAAAAATAATTCCCAAACAAAAAAAAGAGGGTTGGAATTGACTCCTCACAAACTTATCAGCTTCTGAGTCATAATAATAAAGTTGAATTGACATACAAAATTAAAATATGAGAACTAAAGGCAAGGCATAACTACACATGCCTTTTCGTGGTTTCAGGAAAAATAACAATGGCAGCATGCAAAGTTATGTCGTATGTTCTTAAGTACACACTTCGTATGTTCAGACAAAGGAAAGCCTATTGGATGAGTTTATAATTGCAGTTATGAACTCATTCAAGAACAGCTTGCAATAGCATAGTTTACACTTTCTTTCAAATGGAATTTTAAATAAAGGTATCCTGTAGGTTATCTACAAGAAATTACAGTAGTCCAAATTTGGTTTGTCTAAGATAAACAATTTTTTTTCTATTCTTATTAAATTCTGTATTTTATTTCAAATTCTTGATAAGTACAGTAGAGTGTCATTTATCCGAATCAGTTGGGGACTGGGGTTGATCAGATAACTGATTATGTATGAAAAAATATATTAACCTATCCCATGTTTAAATTTTTCTCTGTTGCATGTCGCTTCGTGTTGAATTTTCGTCAATGTTAAGCCTAACGTAAACTATTTAAAATAATAATCGTGGCTATTGTATCATTAAAAATTATTTCTTTATTTTTTACAAACAAAATAAATATATTGAAAAATATAAAAACAAAAAAAAATTATACTTTAGAAGTTAATCTAGTATCAAAAACGTTCGATTCAGCACGACACACAGTCCTCAGAAAAACACCACATAAAAGTGCCACTGCTGCCAGCTAAAACACACACACCAACAAATAAAATATTGGAGTAGCCCAAGATAAGACCAAAGATTGCAGTGCCACAGCACTAGCGAAAATTTAAATTTGCCGACTGGAATGTTTTCGGATAACCAGCTTTTGGATAAACGACGCTCTACTGTATGTATGTTAAGATTTTGTCTCTAATGTCTTTGTCTTCATTTAATTAATGTTTGATACATTAATACAAAAACAGAGTAGTTGATTTCAGTCCTTATAAAACGCAACTATACATTATGAATACATTTTCATTTTTAAAAGTACATATTTACATTTTAAATCAAAAATTAGAAATGTAACAAATTCTATTAATAAATTTATTTACTAAGCATTAAAAAATTATTATTTAGCATAAGTTTTTTAATATATAAGTGTCATAAAGTAATTGATTTTAAATAATATTTTCAAAAATTTAACAAGAAATAAAATAATCAATATACACTTTTATAAATTATAGCTGTAAGTATAGTTTTTAAATTAAACTGTTAATAATGCAATAATGTGCACTATATAAGTGTAGGTTTATCTCCTTTTAAATTTTATTATAATTCTTTAATTGCTCATTAAAATTAATGACATGCTTATCTGCAATGTCAAGTCATTTAATTATTAGATTTATCAAATTCAATTTATAGTCTTCCAGAGAATTCTGCAGTACTTATTAAAAATACTCATATGTTTGATCTGTATTACCATGTTTAGGTCAAAATTAGTTAAGGATTTACCATTTGTGTGAACTTGAAGATAATTTTTTAAATTTGTATAGTTTTCAATTATTTAAAATTAAGTGATGATATTACATTTATAGGAATACTATATCTAAAAGTTAGTCTACTGATCACTTTTAGATAAAATTTTAGTTTAGACGTAATATCATCATCTATAATTATTTAAGAATTTAAAACTTTAAATAGAAAAGTAATTTCAAAGAATAAACTTTCAAATATAAAATATCAGATTTTTATTGCAGTTACTTGTTAACTTTTACTTATATAGTGGTGTCTCATAAACTTGACTCTCAATAACTACATTCTGTAAAATTTGTTATATCATTCAAAAAATTCATGTAATCTAATTTTTACCTCTATAACTTGACACTAGGATCAAATAAGTTCTTGTTCTTCACTGATGATGCTTGATACAAGCATCAATNTTTATGACCGCACGAGTTTCCATCTTCTCCATTTTTGACAAAGCATGTGCACATTGACTATCTGCTAAGCTTTCGTGGCAAAACTTTATGACAAATCAAGCGGAAATTGGTATCGTATCTTTAGCAAGGATGGCTGAATTATTCCCGCCAAAAATTAAATTGATCGCAGCGCCGCATATAGGCAAGGCCGCGAACTTTTCGAACAGCCCTCGTAAATTATATTTAAATAATGGTGTTTTATAAAAACTATGTTTTCTTCAATGTTTAAATACATTTAACAATTAGTATGTCAAACCGGCAAGACAGCAGATTAGCAAATTCTAGCAATATTAGAGTTTTCATTTTTCACAATTCTCAATTTCACATTATTCATTATTTTAATAGATAATTTTTATCAAGTTGAACATAACATTATATCTTGACAAATGAAATTACTTAAGCAGATGTTTAGGTCAGGAAATTGACACTAGATTTTAGTTATTTTATGATACTTATTTTCATATTACTTAAATTTCAGATTGTCATGAAGATAACAAAATAAAATTTTTTATTTTAATTTTATATATATACTACTCAGGTAATTTTTGATTTCTGTTCTGAGACTCTGTCATCTGAAAAAAAAAACAACTGTAATAAAAGGATAGTTTCCACAGTCTCTCACAAAATTGGATGAATAAAATATTTTTGACCAGATTTGGTATAATGGTCGACTTTGATGTCATAAAACATGTTGCACGTTAATTAACCAACTTTCTTATCAGGGAACAATTTAGACAACAAAATTGCTATGGCAGACTTTCATTAAACATATGTTGAAATTTTTCAAAGAATAACTCTCTGCTGAGACTAATAAGCTAAGTTTTCTCTTATGTAGTCTGTTCTAATCAGGAGACAAAGATCAATTTTGAATTTCCTGGATTTGAATTTGAATTTAGGTTTATAGTGTCAGCGAGATTATTCTTTGGAAAATTTCCACATACTTTTAAAGTTTTTACAGTAGTTTTAAAAATGTTTGGACGACACAACTTGGTTACCATAAATAACCAATCAGTGAACATCTCAGATAATACTAGTGCCAATTTGAGTGGCAAGTAGCAACATCTGCCCTCTTATTCCTGTCATCTCTTTCTTTGTCTTAGATTGTAAACAAAAAACAAAAAATAGCAGTACTTCTCTTGATGGAGGCAGCAATTTTTGTCTGGAAATGCTGTATTTTGACTCCTTGCTGGAGGAAAATGTTATCTTACGTTTGCTCTCTCCACAAACATTGTCAGACAAAGCCTTTTGGCAATGATCAGCCAGCAAAATCATAGTGTTTGCCCTGCTTAAACATATATAATAATACATATATTTATATATTATAATCAAAAAATAATTAGAATTATTTCCATGCTTATTATAATCTTGCCCAGAATATGGATTCAGCTGATGTTATTAGTTGTGTGTTCTTTACAAAGTAAAACATATTAAAAAATCATAAGCTATGTTTAAATTGTTATAATCTATTTGAAATTTGCAATAATTTCCAAATTACCAAAAAATGTCATACACCATCATATTTGAATTTTTCAAGTTTTTCAAACATCACATTTTCAGTACTTTTATTGCAATTTTTTTCCTTCAGTCAGTTTTTTGTGAAAGATTTTATTTCAATGGTTATTATGAATTTGTTCATTGTAATGAAATGGATAAGTTCAATTTATTAAAATATCTTAATTTGAAATATCATTTTTAAACATATTAGATGAATGCAATCTTATGTTGGGACTGTTGAATCTGCTGCTTCACAGGGATGGAAAAAAAACTGCATGTGGCTGCATTTGGGTTGAACTCCAAACCAAATATTAATATTAAATAAAATATAATTGTTTTCAAAACTTTTCTCTTATAAAATAGAAAGCAAATTCTTACTATTAAACACTTAAAAATTCTTCAACAATTTTTAAACTGTTGAAGAATTTGCTGTTGAAACTGTTGAAAAAGTTGAAACGTGAAAATTTGCTAGCACAAGCAAAGAACTGAAGTGCTTCCTTTGGAAATANTGCAACATCAATGTCACGGAGTTTAGTACAAGAAAGAGCTGGAGGAAAGACACAGGTATAAAATATTTTTGAGTATATATTTAAAATTAACTTTTAAAATTTTATATTTAAAAAAATATATAATTTAGATGACAGCAATAAATATTTTCATGAAAAATTTATAAATTTTTAAGATTATTATTATTAGTTCAATAGTTTATAATTCTTTTGATGATAAATTTTATCTGCAAATTTTGTACATTTTGTTTACAGCTATAGTAGAGTGTCGATTATCCAAAACGTCAATTATCCGAAATAATTCCAGATGGCAAATTTAAATTTTCACCAGTGCTGTGGCGCTGCAATCTTTGGCTGTCTTGGGTTACTCAAATATTTTACGTTTTTGATACTAAATTAACTTCTGAAGTATAATTTTTTATTGTTTTTATATTTTTCAATATATTTATTTTGTTTGCAGAATAAAAAAAAATAATTTTTAACGATACAATAGTCTTTGTTAGACTTAACATCGACGAAAATTCAACGCGAAGCGACACACAACGGATAAAAATTTCGACATTGGATACATTAAACTATTTTTTCGTACGTAAATCAGTTATAACATATAACATCCACATTCTTTTAAATGTATTAAAGACTATTTCACCCACATCAATTGAATTGAAAAGGGCATACTCGGTAGCAGGACTTTTCTTTAGTAAAATAAGAATCAAATTGTGTGATTGAAGTATTGACCATTTTTGCTTTTTAAAATCTTGTTATAAAAATTTACAATAATATTTTGTATTATGTTTTATTTAAATAACGAAAATTACTTTCTAACTTAGAAGTTTGATCTAAGTTCATTTTTCCTTTAAATTTTTAACTCAATTCAAAGGCATTTTTGTTGTATACAGTTTCCAACAAACTTTAATAAACTTTTTCTGTTTGTGAAAATTTCTACATTACTCAAAAGTAATTTTTTATACATATTTTACACAGCATTATTATTATTATTATTTTGGAAATTGCAGGACATACTAAGTTACTTAAAAATGAAAAGTAATTATATCATATGATTTTAAGATTTATTCTATATCTTAAAAATAATTAATTATTTTTCGGGATCCTTGGAAACAGTTCACTTTTATCCCAGAATCCCAGAACAAGCAAAAGACCGGGAAATGAGAAACCCTACTCCATGACACAATCCCCGTCAAACATTTTTGTTTTCCTCATTTCTACTTGTCAAAGGACAGCCAGGTTGAACTAATCCATTTTTGGTATCAGGAAAACCATTTGTAAACTTGTGATTTCTATATCCTGTTTGAAAACCATAAAGCATAATATGCCTGATAAGCTTTTTATATGAAGACATTACAACTTGGTTTTATTCTAACAAATGTGAAGTAAAGAGTTCAAAGTACACTTCTAAACAAAGAATAAAATCTCGCATTAGTATGAACCGTCGGGGAGGTCGGGAACCGCCGACTCTCCCTTTTCGGCAACAGGTCGTTAAACCTGCTCACTTGTCAAGATGGCTAATTTCGTATGCGGTCCCGAAGGGTCGGGATACTTTTTGTCAGGTCGAGGAGGCGTAGGCGATAAACGAGTAAAAGGACACCATTTAACAATGAGAACAACAATTTATTAGATAAACGGAAAGAAAAAAAAATTTAAAGAATACAAAAATCTAACATCTAGTGAATTTAGTTCACTAGCTCCTAACTCGCAGAGAGAGAGTTTACATTAATTGTTTCATACCTCTAGTTAACTTCCACGTAGGCACAGAGTTTGACGCACAAAGTTAAAGTTTCCCGGAGACTTAATCCTTTTAGACCGTAGATGTGAGACTCCCCCGAGGAGGGGGAAAGAAGTCACTTTTATAGCTTCGGACTGGGAAATTCAGTCAGGTGATCACCTATTGTGTGAGATAGAGTTGGTCCTGCAGGTAGGAAGGTCAAAGTTGTTCCCGGGACCAAAACAAAATGACGAATTCGGACTTTAACTATAAACTTTTTGTCTTGCAGCAGAGGAATGTCATTGTTCTAGGGTTGAATGTTTATATTAACGATGAAAGTTATAAGTTTTGATCGATATATGATTCTTTTTTTCTGACAATGTTATTTTAACGTGGAGGCAACAAATTTATTTTAAAATACGTCGAAAATTTAGGGGGAAAATGAACAATTTTTGGCTTATTCGGAGGTCGGATCTCACATTTGCTATAGTCTGTTAAATCATACATTTTCAATGGTGTATGATTAATAAATGTAGCTTTCATTTTACTATACAGTATTTATGTATTTTATTTATGATTTTTGTGTTTGAATTTATTATTAATGCATTTAATTGTGTTGTTTTTACCTTAAATTATCTGTATTTGCTGTTTTAAGGTTATCAGAATTATTGTTGTTTAGGGTCTTCAAATGGATTAATTCACTTTCCATTATTTCTAATGGGAAAAATTGATGCAGACTTTGAAAAATTTGTAGTTGAAACAACCATCTGGAATGAATTAAATTTGAAGTATGAGGCATCATTATGTATTGTTTTTTTTTTTTTTTTTTATATATTTGGCTGCAATTTTTTCAAATTGCAGACCTATAAATTCTCGCTGTCATTCATCTATTTTTCTGTCTGTTCTTCCTTAGTCTTGAGAATGGCATTAGATAGATGAAAGTCGTGACCATGTATGGAAAGCTTAGAGCAGGAGGTCTCGATTAACTATGTACAAACTTCTGGTTTGGATTGGAAGTCACATTACTTTGATTCAAAAATTTCCCTCTGAAAGGAGTTATATAGATGACTGGCATGACATTATTGCTAGCAGGAAAGTATGATATACAGAGGCAAGATACTACTAATTTGAGGTGGAGATCATATAATTTGAATTAAATAGATTAAAAATTGCAGCCTCACATTGTACCAATGTCACGATAAATAATTGATTGTTTTGCTATAAACTATAAGTTATATATTTTTTATATATTATTACAAAAAATTTAATTAGTTATATTTATATTTTATTATTTACGGTTTCAACTAATTATTGGAATGTTTTAAATTTAAAATGGTGAATGCAGACAGGAAAAATTAATTACATTGATATTAAATGATGATTTTGTGTGTTGTTAGTGTCTATATAAATTTTTGTTATTTGAAAATAGGTAAATGTATAGTGAGTGCAAGTTATATGTAACCATGGTTTTCAGAAAACAATTTGTTTATGATTATTATTGTTAGATCATATTTGCAACCTTCAACATTTATTGTCAACTTCATATAATCAGTTTTATTGGGCTGCATTTTTCAAGTTGCAGGCATATATACATTCCTACTGTCATTTGTATGTCTGTCTTTCTTTAATCTCAAGAATAGAATTAGATAGATGAAAATTGATACCCAATATGGAAAGCTTAGGAGTTGGAGATCCCAATTAACTACAAACAAACTTCTAGTCTGGACTGGAAGTCACATGATTTTTTTAATTAAAAGATGATTAAAAATTGAAATAAATGCTCATTAATTATAAAAAAATCAACAAAATACAGTGTAAAGGATTGTTTTACATTGTAAAATGTACTTTTATTACTGGATGTTCAGAAAAATGTAAATACATTGTTATTTGTTCATGTAGATGAGTTGCACTTTAAATTAATTGGTAATAAGTTGAATATTAAGATATTTCACATTCAAAATTGAACATATATAGGTAAGCATTGCATAACATGATGTAACTTCTATCACACAGTCTCTATCTAATATAGTTAAAGATATGTGGCAAATCTCTCATAATACAATATTTCTGAGCTTTTGTTTGGGAAAACACTGCTATTATATTAGATATATTGTTTTGACATTTTCATTCTTTTTAGTGAATCCTCATTGTTTACTCCCTAGCTGTTTAAAAATAACCAAAAAATTAGGAAAACCTTGCACTTTAATTTTTTAGAGATCTTTATATTATATTATCTGCTGCTGAATTTAGACCATTTGAGTCCATTAAGTATTTGATAGTAAAGCATACAGTTTGTGACTTTTAAGATTTAAGATTATTTTGGTTTTTATTTCATTGGTTATTGATTTTTCCATTCATCATTAAACTTTGTTCTTAAGGATTAACTGGAATAATTTCTTTGTGATTGAGTAGATTTCAGTTCTGGGACCTATTCTGAGCTCTTCCAATAACTTAACAAAAGTGATAAACAGGATATTCAATAAGTCAGTTTCCTTAGAAAAAGGCAGTTAATGAACCTTAGACAAATTGCTCTGTGCTAAGTGGGTTTTCACTACAGTCGCATACTAAGTGATTGAGATGCATTTGGGTTCCATGCTATCGATAACTGTTACGCTTTAAACTATCACAATTTAGTTAATATTGTCTTTTTGTCACATGACTACAACCCATCATTTTCCAAGCAAAGCATATGTTTTTACTATTTTCATATACTAGTGCTAGCCAAATTTTTTTTGAGTTAAAATGTCATCAAAGAAGGACAATGCAGCCAGCAAACTGCAACTTGTCAGTTTGAGATATTTGTTAAAACACTTTGGCTGTTGACAGGATCGGATTTAGACATTTCAAGACCCTAAGTTGAACTCTGTGTTAGGCCCCTTACTAACCCTTTAAAATTTTAGAAGTCAATCATATAAAAAAAGAGAATTAACATAAACACATTAATTTTAATAATATTTTATTAAAAAGTATTTGCAATATATTATAAAATAATATACAATTTAAAAATGGAAACACTGAAAACTTTATTTTTGTCATTTCTGATTGTAAGAAAAATAACTATCTATAAAAACCAAATGAATTTTATATTAAAAAGAAGAAATCACTAGAAATATAATATAAACAATATTGGTTATTAATATAATTAAATATTACACAAAATGAAAAGTAATGTATATTTTGTTGGTTTGTAAAAAAAAATTATTACAAAATTTGACTTCAATTTTATTTTTTGTAGAAATTTTTGAGCTCCCTTGAAACTCGGGGCCCTAAGCTACAGCTTACATGGCTTGTAAATCTGGCCCTGGCTCTAGCTCATAATTCATTGCGTAAATTTAATAGTAATGGATTTGGAAGACATACCATTACTATTATCGCATGTATCGTTCAGTCAAAGAGCATTATCTTGAAGACAAGAAACCAACATTTGCGACATCAATTTGCTGATTCTCTCTCTTCAATTGCTCATGAAGTAATATCATCCTTACACCTAAGTTCACTGTGTCCTAATGGCAGCTTGAGAATGGTTGATAAGAAAAGATTAGTTATTGCACTTGGCTATTGGAACCAAAAACGAAATATATGACTCATAGTAGCATTTTTACTGTTTACTAAATGCCAGTCACGTGATTACAATAGAAACTGGTTTTTATCATAATAATTAGTTTAATGATACAAATCAGAATATGTCTCCTAATGAGTTAAAAATGGACCAGGAAAAATTGTTGTTTACTAAGAAATAGCTGTGAATTTTTTTTCGTTTTCAGTGGATACCCTTTATCATTAAAATATTTATTCAAAAAGTTTTTCAGAAATTTTAATATTATCTGTTAGATATTTTTATCTGAAAAATTTAATTTTAATAATCTATTAATAGAAGTGGTCGTGGTCGTTTGTTTGGAGGACCTTCTTCAGAAGGATTGCTGGGTTCACCTCGTGGAAGAGGAAGAATGATGTTACCTTCAGGACCAAGAAATAGAATGGGAAATTTAGATACTGATTGTCCAGAAGACATGGATTTAATGTCATCTATGTCTGTTGATAATAGTGGAGGTCAAAATTTAAATGGTCATAGTTTTCGTGGAGGACATACTGGAGGAGGAGGACTTAGAGGATTTGGTCAGTCACAAGGAATGGGTGGAATGCCTCTCAGAAATAGAGGTGCTGGAAAACCTGGCAATAGAAATATGTTTTCTGGTTCAGATAATTCTGAAGGTTTACTTGGAGGAGGTCCAGGAATGTCATCTGAATTTGAACAAGATTTTACACAAGATGAGGTAACTAAATTTTTATTTATTTATTTCAGAGATTAAAGAATTAAAAATGTTCCTAAAAATAAGAAGTTATATATATATAATGATTTTTATTCTCTTTAATACAAACAATACTTATTTTTAATGTGAATAAAAAGAATAAGTCTAAAGAGAGAAAAATTACTGTAATTTTCTTTCTAAACTTTTAATTTCAGATTACAAGTATCAAATTTAAGTTTTTTTATATGGCTTTTTGATATTCATACTTTGTTCAATAAATTAAATTATAATTATCATATTGTCAAAATTGTCTGTGTGTATACTTATACTCGTACATAGAATGGTTTAAAACTACTAACCAAGTCTAATGTTTTTGCATATCTCATCATCATTCAGTTTTAATAATCTTTCTCATTTCTTATCTCTCTCTCACACATGACACAGAGAGAGAGAGAGACATTATACTTTGAAGTACAGTAGAACCTCCATTATCCGGATTTTCGATTATCCGGATTGTTCAAAATAAACAAAAATTTTACGAATTTGCTGATTTGCACTTGGCGAATTATGATACTGTTTATGTATGTGATGGAATGCATAACTTTTTTTTTTTCAACAACGACTTACCCAGCACAGTGGTCGTAAACTCTTAAATATATTTTACGTAGTAATAAAAATATAACTTGACATACGTATTTATAAATAATTTATATTCAAATTACATCATTCCGAAGGGCCTCGCGCCTCAAAGGTTTATGCATTACTTAAAAGCCGCAAATGAGACGAAAAAATTTTACTCTTCATAAAACGATAAATAGTTTGTCAAATTTTTATTCATAAAAATGCAGTTTCAACTGCTTTTTAATTGATAAAATCCATCTTATTGTGCCACCAAAAGCCTTTTAAACAATAGGTAGTCTGTTAGCGTTGTTCAGTAATAGTCCAAATTCAATACGAACGTTTGTTTCTTGAAAATTTGATCACGATTTTAATACAGTATTTACTTTTAATATTACCAATATGTCATCGAAAAGAAAACGTGTTGTATTATCATTAAAAGACAAATTAAAGTATTTGTTTCGATTATCTGGATTTTTCCTTATCCGGACTACCTTCATCCCCAATTAGTCCGGATAATCGAGGTTCTACTGTACATTTCTTAGAATGGCAGATTTCACACTTAATAGGTATTTATGCTCCTCCAAACTTTTTTGAGTTTGGTACATTCTATACTCTATCCTCAAAATATGTCCAAAAGTATTCAGATCTAGAGAGTATGCATACTAATCAATTTTTTCCAGGAATATTTTCTAAGATTATTGAAGTTGAGGGCAAACATATTGAACATACTGTAATAAAAATTACATTAATATTTTTTAAATATTTGAATAAGATTTGTGTATCTGATTATCCAGTTGTAATATTACATTAGACTTTGTGATAAGTATTTGGACCGTTGTGTGGTATGTGTGTACATACATGCAAAAATTACAATAATTTATCTTCAATTTAAAAATAACATATTTATAGATATTTTTATTGTTTATATAGGCTGTTTGTGACTTATTTGGTTCAAAACAGGGAAATTTTGGAGGAAATAAAAATTCAACTCAAGTGACTGTTCCAAATGAGGTTTGTAACATTTAATATATAAGCTTTAACAAAATAGAATATAAATTATATTAATTTGCTTTGGTTTTATAATTTTTTTTTAATGTGTGTTTAACACAATTAATCATATTATATACATACGTTATTGGGTATGACAAATCTAACTTAATGTACAGAGGACACAGTATAGTTTTTAATTTAATCATATTAGTATTTATGTTAACAAAATGTTAAGGCTAACATACTTTCTAAAAAGTTACAGCTAAATATATTTTCATGTGACTAATAAACTACAAACTTATATTTTTAGCATAGTCAGACTTTCAGAGTTAAATACTGAATATAATATAATCATTTGTTTGTAAAATACTGAATTTCAAAAAGTTGAAATATGTGATAAATATATGGTTCATTTATGCTGACATTTTTTGCTTATAAAATCAAATAATTTTATGAACAAAGTACATACATAAATTTTTTCCTTATGAAAAGATAATACAACTTTTCAAATTACTTTGCTAAGTTAGCATCTAATATACTATATGACTGTATGTCATCAAAGGTTTGATGTTTTTTAAATTCATTTTTGAATTTCAAGTAGAGGGGAAGAGATTATTTTTAAAATAATTTACATAATAATAGATTAGATACATGAAAAAATGAAAATTTATTATTTTTAACATTTAACTATCAATACAATGTTAGTATGTCTATATTTATATATATATCAGATGGCAGCAACTCATGGTTTTGGAGCTGCCAGTTCTTTGAGAATGATCAGCAGCTGTACAGAAGGCTTCAACTGATAACTCAGCAACCAGTAAATCATTACGTCTTACTCAAATTTTTATAATGAGATGGCTATTCTTTATAGGCCACAGATTAAAACAATATAGCACAATATTTTTTATTTATTTTGGTATCACTATCAATTTTTCAAAGCTTGTTTTTAAAATGATTGTATTAACAAATATCTTGTTTATCATACATATTCATCATTGATATGAAGGCAGTATAGCTAGTTTAAAAGTATAATGTAATGAAAGGAATGTGGTATGCAGAAGAGAATTGAAGCATGAGTGTGGGCTTGGCAACATAGTCAACTTTAATAAAATAATTTTAAACAGTGCTGTAAAACTCTGTTTAAAATAGTAACAGTTTATATTAGAATGATGACAAAAATAAATTGAAAAAATAGTAATAAAAAATGAAGAAACTACACAGTAGACAAACTATTAAAATCATTTTGGACTGTCCTAACATTAATAGCATTTTGATTATGCACAGTGTTAATTTCTGCTGCTATGCTTGTAGCATTTTTTTCATTTAAGAACAAAGAATATAAAATATCTCTTGTGTTCATTTGAAATTGCCATTATAACAGCAGTTAAATAACAACAATTTTAAAAAAACACAATACAACCAAACTTGCCAACTGCATTTCAGATTGGTTTGAATTAGATTGGAATTTATTTATGCTGGAACAATGTGTGCACAAATTTATGGACATGACTGATATGGCATGAATCAAATTCAATATTTAATTGTTATAAATTAGTGTAAGTATTAACAGTTAGTTTTACAATTATTTGTATATTTAACTAAGAGATTTTTTGTTATATGGTGTAAAAAAAAAAGATGAAAAATTACAAACCAACTGTATGTTTGTTGTTTATATATGAGAGATGATAACTAAATAACCAGCCAATGAATGCAGCACTTCTAAGATAATTTGCCTAGCAATACATGTTGACAGGAATTGAGAGGTATAGATAAAGTAAACAGCAGCATGGCCAATCAGTAGTAATTGTTCTCCTTCAGTAGAATGAAAGCATATGAAGTAAATCAATGTATCTTAATATAGTTCCTAATCATAGAAGGTACTGGATTTATGGAAATTCATTAACACATGATATATGTGTATGGATCATTAACACATGACAATTGTGTATGGATAATACACAATTGTCATGTGTAATCCTAACCCAAGTAAAGGCCATTTTCACTTACCCTTTCAGCATTTTCTTCAGTTCACTTTGGTGAACTGAAGAAAATGCTGAAAGACACTTTCAATTTGACCAAGAGATACGGGATGCCAACCACGCTTTGCTGATCTGTTCTGCAACATTTTTTAATACAAAGTCAAAGGCTTGTGGGACAGTGTAATAAATGCCTAAACATCCAGGTTAATTACATTTAACATAAAATGCACTTATTAAGCTATTAACTGGTTATTTATTGATCATGCCTTATATTAACCTTTTCCAGGCTGTTTTTCATAGGTCAAGGTCATCAAATTACTGTTCCATCTCATTAAAAAAAATGTTTTTTTTTTAAATAATAGCTAAATTTTGGACAAATTGGAGAGAAGATACACCCAAAATAGAAAGATCTTATTTTAGTGGTGCTCAAAGAGAAGTAATCGTTTCTGAAAATATTATAAGACCAAATGGTTTAACACTTGATCTTTCTTCAGAAACATTATTTTGGGCTGATGCTAAAAAGGATGGTTATGTTATTTGGAATTGTGATATTGATGGTTCAAGAAGAAGGGTAAGCTAAACTATGAAACTATAGTTAAATAATGTTTGTGTTTGAAAATTAGATAGAATGTTATTTTTTTAATTTTCAGCTTAAAATTACAGCTAAAATTTTGTATAGATTGGCAGAATACAAATACATTTATTTTATTCTTGTAGATTATATCTGAAGGAACAGGCCATCATCCATTTGATATTGTTGTTCATGGTAGTTTTCTTTATTGGACTGATTGGGAAACTGGTGCTTTGCTACAAACAGAAAAATCAACTGGAAAAGGTCCTGCTATTATAAGAAGTAATTTACAACAGCCAATGGGTCTTTTTGCTGAGTCGTCAACAATTATGAAATGTAATCCAAAAGAATTTGACAAATTTTTCTTTAAGATTTTGAATAATTTCATTATTAAAATTCCTGAGTTACAGATCAGTCATAAAAATTTATTGTGAATAATTTAAATTACAAAAAGCAGGGTGTTAGGCTTTGAGGTTTAATAAAAGAAAAGAGTATAAATTGAAAACTTAACAACTTTTTATTAAATTAAATTATGTCTTCTAGTATGAAAACTTCTGGCAGAATTTTTTTTACATTCAAACACACTTCAAAAGTGCACCAACAGTGATGTAGCAGATGTCCAACTTGTATTCCACTTCAACTAAATATTTATTTATTTGAAAACTTCATACATAAAATTAATTTTTAGGAGGAGGGATAACATTAATTATTTCGGTCAATAAATTATATTTACACCAAATAGACTCAACTGAGTTGATGGAGAATGGTCCATGAATTCTATCTGCTGGATCTTTACAAATAACATTATTAGTATAAAGTACATTATTAGAAAGTGTCCACTTCAACTAAATATTCAATAGCACATGAGATGTAACTTTATCAATAGTCTGACAGATTCTGTGTCAAATCATTCAAGTTATGCATAGATGTATGATACACTTGATTATTCACAAAATCCTAAAAGAAAAATTCCAAGTGAGGGTAAGAACCAATCTACCATCTGAGGAACTCCATTCATCAATTGTTTTATCTACAGTAAATTGCAAAGTAGGGAGGCAACATGTATTATTGAAAAATGGTTCCAGGAGGATGTTAGGGCTAGCATAAGTTGCAGCATGTTAAAATAACTTGTTCCAGTCACTGTGGCCCTTAATTAACATGCACCTATTTTGCCATTCTGTGCATTTGCTAGTCACTGCAGAGACAAGATAGTATTTCTCACAAATGTCAACATAAAATACACACTGAATTCTAGTCTGATACAAATACAATGCAAGTTATGAATTTTTTTTATTAAACCTCTAAGACAGACAAACTGAATTCAAGTTTTTGATAAATCTTTATGGCTGGATCTGATGATATAACAACTTTTAATTTGGTATAAATATTTTAAATTNATTATTCAAAAAAGTAAATTTTAACAAGAAATGGATTTTTTTAATATTTATATGTTTTTAAAATTTATTCTTAAGAAAATTACAAAAAATTATGCTCAAATAGCTCTTTTATTTATTCAATGTATTTAATTATCTATTTACCCTACAATACAAGCAAAAATGACATTTTAAGAACTTTGTGTTATTCCCTATCATTAATGCTCATTTCTCTTCACTTTCTATAAAAACTGGGTGATTTGATATCCCCTGGTGACTGTGTGTGTAATAGTTTTTTGAACTACAAAAACAGTTAATTTTTCATAAGTTTTGAAATTTTAATAAATTTTACAAATAAAATTTAAAAACTAGAAGGTGACATTTTTCTGGTTTTTCACTTACTAATATGCTTTCTACAGGAAAATTCTGAAATTATTTATGTTTATAAATATAACTGTATTAAAAATAAATTTGGCATTGATTAAAGATACTTCTTTGATAAAGTTCAAGCACAATTACAAAATAAATCAGATTATGATGATCAAAAATCTACTTAACTTGTTCATTTTTTCTCATTTTAAATTACTCTTACTGCTAGATTTTTTATGCCATAATGTTAAAGACATTCTGTTATTAAAGACTAACAGAAACTGACTGATTCATTACATATGAAATACGAAAATTTATTATTACATTCAAAAATTGTGTTAAGCTTTTTAAAAATAATTATCAGAATCTTTTCTGTTTGGTCTTTGATTTTATTTAAGAATAAATGTATTAAAATAGTTATAGGCACAAGTTTAAAGATGAGCATACAGCTAATGCATTTCTACTGAACTATAAATTGCAAATGAAGAAGTCAGCTAATTGCAATGTCTGAATAAAACTCTGAAATTGGCTGACCCTATGACTGAGATAATGGTACAGATTTACCAAGTTATTTTTGGTAAATTTTAAAAGATTGTTGCTGCCTCTTCTTAGTACCTGTGTATGTGTGTATGTGCAGTGAAATGTACAATGAACACCAATTTTACAAAATTTTCAGTATAACAAAATTATCTTGCATCCCCTGCCAATTTCCTATTCTGTTTAATCCAAAAATGTTTCAGTTTAATCTTATAAAAATTTTGGCTGTTATGAAAAATAGTTTCATTATTATAAAATCTATAAATGCATAAATCATTTGTTTTTAGTAAATGATGAATATTATGTTATGACGACTGTTTGTAGTAATATGAATATTATAAACAGTCTGGCAACACTAATTTTAATCTTTAATTATGATTTTGTTTTATTGCTATTACTTTACAGTTATTTCTTTTTAAGTTTCCGAGAAAAATGGAGAAAAACAAAATGGAAGCAGTTTTCTTTGGAACAGAATAAAACAAAAAAATATTAGATAATGTCTAAAAAGAAATTAACAAAAAAGTGTGCCTGGAATGCAGTGTCACAGTACTGGATGTTATCAAAAACTTTGATTAAACAAACAACACAAACAAAAATTACACTTTTTTTAAAAAAGCAGAAAATAATGGTTTCAATTAGAAATGTACAGACAGAAACAATTAGACAAATTTAATAATTCTTTGCCAAAACAATTGTTAATTGTTTTGGCAAAGAATTATTAAAACTATTTGATTGTCAGTTTGTTCACATCACCTTATTTGAAATTAAACTATAGATAAATTCATTTTTCACTCACAAAAAAATGGATCTGTAATCTATTCAATCTTTGTTGTTGTGCTTTTAAAAATAAAAAAAAAATTGATTCTCCCTAAAGCTAGATTCACAGTTATATAAACTGCTATGAATGAAAGCAAAGAACATAAACCAAGGTAAACTATCCTTCATATCTTAATACATAACAAAAACTGTTTTTTTTTTTATAACTAATCACACGCCATCATCAATGTCAATTTCAGGATTTTGGAGGTGTTTTTAGTGAAAAAGGAAATTTTTGCATGTTATTACTGTGTTTTGCAAAAATGTTTAAGATATCTAACAATCATACCTGTTATTTTTCTAGACTACACTAAAAACATTTTACAATAGAAATCTGTAATATTAAAATTTATGATTTATTTCCACTGTTTGAATGATTATTTATAACAAAATGTCTGAATAATAAACTGAAGTATTATTGTTATTAAATTTACTAAGAGTATATTTTATAATTGTATATGAAAATTTAAAGTTATGAAAAGAGGTTTAATAATAATCAAATGAAAACAATTAAATGGAACTGAATGAATCAAAATTTTTCAGGAAGGTAATCTATTATAATATATTTATTATAAAAAATTGTCTAGCAAATTGATACATTAAAAAATTTTAAGAACTATATTATAAATTGTGGTTTCCTAAATAATAACAGAACTGACACCTTTAGTTATTAGCTGTTCAGGTCTGTAACAAGATAGAAAAAATTATCTCCAACAAGTTTGACTAGCTTGTTTTGTTGTAGAATCCCTCAAAATCCTTTCTTCTTCTTTTATATGATATTCCAGTCATCATATAATTTTTCAGAAGAATCTTGTACAGATTCTTATATATAATACTAAAAATTACACTAAAAAGAATTTGTAACTCAGTTTCCCAATTTCTTTTAATTTTTTTAAAATCAAATAAGACAACTTGTAAAATGTTTTATAACAAGTTAATAAGAAGAAAAGAAATGCAGAAAATATGTGAAAAATATGAAATTAATCAAGTTGTTAGAAATTTTGAAATAAAAATGTTCTTGCAAAAGACTAATACAGTTGTCCCTCTATAGTCCGACGTTTTTTAATCCGACATGCTCAGTAGTCCGACGCACCTCCCGTCAAGGTACCCGTCCCCGTTACGTGTCTGCTTGCACAGAAGCATGTTGCGATGTGAATCTCCCCATCCAATTCTTACTCGATGACACACATTTCGTGTGTTTTATGTGAGCAGTTCTGTTCGAACAGTTGGAGTAGAGAATATTGTAAGTTACTGCTAGCAAAACAATGCGAAATATGTAATTATTTTTGGTAATTTGACACACCTTTGGTCCCATACCTGTCGGATTATCAAGGGACAACTGTACTATTTTTCATCATTTTTTATAAATATACACAAAAAAAAACTAAAACTTAATTATACTAATAGTTAATCTGGCTCTATGTTTGATTATTTGTAATTATAAACATGTTATTGAAAATATTTTTGCTAATGTTATTTAATTTTTTTTTAATAATACTTTTTGGTTATTTTTCTTCATTCTATGGTTACTTTTGTTACTTCTTTTTTAATAAAGTGTACTCTTTGCTCTGATAATCCTCAGTTATTTCAACAAATATCATGTGCCTCTTATATAATGGAATATCATAATATGTAGTCTTAGAGTTATTTATATTATGTTTTTAATTTAAAATTTTTTGCTTCTATATATATAATCGAGACGGGTTGATAATAATAATAAGCGCAGTGCACAAATGGTTAAGGATTGAAAGTTGGAATTTGGTACACAGTTAAGGTACATCACAAGAACGCACACTAAGAGGGATTTTTCGAAATTCCTCCCCACGGGGGAGAGGGAC
Source organism: Centruroides sculpturatus (assembly GCF_000671375.1). Lineage (NCBI taxonomy): Eukaryota > Metazoa > Arthropoda > Arachnida > Scorpiones > Buthidae > Centruroides > Centruroides sculpturatus. The sequence continues at coordinate 692,572 of NW_019384339.1, read as the reverse complement.
AGGATTAAGGCTTAACACTTCCATCAACAATGGAAGTATTACGTAACAATGGAATTGTTAAGAGAAAGCGACGTGCAAGATGCAGATGCAGTTTTTTTTGTTTTGCGGGAAATCGAACATATGACACTAGTATATACATACTAGTTTCATGCAGTGTCTTTGAAAAATGTATATGTAGGCTTGAAGTTGACTTTGCAGCTAAGCCAGATTTGTATAATTTTCCTTAATGAATGCAATAGGAAATGAATAAATGCATAATGAAGCAATACAGAACTTTAATGCTGCATTTGGGGAAGAAACTTCAAGCAAAAGAATAGTAAACACTAATTTTGAAGATTTTATGCAGAAGATGTAAATCTGAAAAATGGGTGATATAGCCATTTGACCCAAATAGTTAACAGTGACCAACTGAGTAACATAGAATATAACTAGAACAGTGCATCTGAAATATTCAGGAAATGAATGATTAACTGCATATTCATTATTCAACAGTTTCCAGACACCTGATCATTCTAAGGAAAGTCAAAAGTTGTCTAAGTGGATATCCTATCAGTTGAGAAAAAGAGACAGTTTGTTGCATCACATTGTAATATGATAAAAAGTAGATTGTATTAAATCTATTTACTGTAATTTCGTTTTTGTGGATAGCCTGCAAGTCATCTGTGTTTGGAAGATAATATTAAAGGTATGCTGGTTATGCAATGGGGATATTCTGTTTTAACTTATGATTGGAATTTAAAATTCCAATCATAAGTTAAAACAGAAGAATATTAACAGTTTGAAGAAATATTAAACAGAGAATAAATTTAATATTGATGATAAAATTATTTTTTGTTTAATTTTTCTAAGATTATTTTATTAGAATTATTATTATTATTATTACTGGACAAAGAAAATTAGTCATAAAATAAAAATAAATAAATTGTATTTATTTACTTTTCTGCTTAATTTATATAACTAGAACAGTTCATAAACACCAACAATTGAATTAAAATAGTCAGTGAGTGCAGTTTTCTAACATACATTTTTGGATTGAAAGTTATTTAATATTTTGAATTTTATACAAATGTTTGAAGCTAAATCAATCCAACATTTTTCACTTTTGTTAAATCTGTTGCAAAGACATTTCCTTAACTTTTTCCAACTAGCAACCATTCTAATTTTAAAAAAATTCAGTAAAATAATTGCTTTGTCTGGTATTAAAAACTTCATATTTATCACAGTTTAGATACATATGTTGCTAGGAAAGTTTTGTCCTACACATGTATTGGTCATATAAAAATTTCACCAATCAAAACAGCATGAAAAATGCTGTTTAAAGTTTGAATGAAGTTCCTGTATCTGATACTTTCCCAACAAGCGTTGCAAAAATACTGGAAAATGGTTGTGGATGAAAACCGAATATTGGATGATTATCCATTACAACTTTTTACGTAAATTCAGTAGAGATGAGTGTTTTTTAGAAATGCTTTGTTTTGGAGGAACATTGTCCTTCTTTGAAGACAATACATGATGGTGTAAACAGTTTAAAAGTGGTAATTTTGGTATGGAGGATACCCCATGCTCAGGTAGGCCAGCAGAAGTAGTGACATTAGAAAATATGGCTGCTGTAGAGAAACTTCTCAGTGAAGACAGGCAAATCATCTATCAGCAGATTCAGGAAATATTGAATATTAGTGCATTGTTTGTGACATTCTGCACTAGCACTTAAAATTAAGAAAAGTTTGTTCACTTTGGGGGCCCAAAGCAGACAAACCTTTCTTAATTTTATTATTATGACACGTCAACAAAATCTCAGCAAAGTTTGGCTCTTTGAAGATGCAGTAACTCCAGTAGCAGTCTGCAAATCACATTCAGCAAAGGAACGAATGATTGCTGCATTCTTTGCAAAATGTGGTATTGTGGAGTATGTCATACTATGAATAGAAAAACAGCATACAGTTACTAGTTCCTAGTACACCCAAACATGTTTGCCAAAAGTCATTCAATGACTGAAGAACATCCAACTAAGTTTCTGGCTCAACACATGACTCCTACACCATAATAACACTCCAGCATATAGGTCAAAGGATATAGTCATCTATTTGATGAGGTGTGGACTAACTGTTTTGGATCACCCTCTGTACAGTTCAGATCTTACCCCTGTGACTTTGGCTTATTTACAGAAGTCAAAAGACATCTCAAAGACAATTTTCCAGCAATGATGAACTTCTGGCAGTGTGGGATCAAGAATGTGCTGATCTCCCAAAAGAAAAGTGGAAGGCTTGGTTTGATGACTGGTTTCAGCATATAGCAAGATATATTGATTGTGGTGGAGTGTTTTGAAAGACTAAAAAGTAAACTTGAGGGACAAAATTTTTTGAGCGACCTATGTATGCTAAAGATGTATTCTTAACTATTCACTTTTTCATTATTGCTTTATATTCAAATCTTACGTCAAATATTTGGATATTTAATGCAAGACAGAAAATTTTCTACTAAATATTTATTCAGTTGAATTGCTCCTACATTTTTGGTTTGTCCTATGTACAGTACTTTAAGTTAGCAATGCAACTCCACCAAAGTTAAAAGCTATTCAACTTCAATATTTAATGCCAGCTCTATGCTTCAGTGAGAAATAATAATGAAATTAAATTGAAATTTCAATAATAATTTAGACTGAATTATTAGATAGAATTAATAGTATTAGTATTTGATAAAAAGATAAAATGTTAGAATTTCTGATGCATGACTGAATTTTATTATAAAATATAAGAGTTTATTGACACTAATAACATATTCATTTGCATTTAGCTTATTTTACTAGAAACTACTCATTTATTTAGGTTGCCATACTGCTTAAGTATTTCATAAGATAACTTATACACTTAGTGGATGTCATGCCAATATTTGTACTGACTCAAGAGAAAATTGCTTTAAGTATTTTGCAGTGATTTCTTATTATATTGCAGTAAACCATACAAAAGACTAAAGACTTCTTACACCTTGAGTTTTATAAATATGAATATATATATATTTTTATAAAATAAGATATTGACCTTCTATTATTTTATAATAGTGGATCAATATTCAGATTATATAGATTGCTATGAAACCATATCAAGTCTGTCACAAAATAAATAAAAAATTTTCATTTTAATTTTTTTATTTGTGAAAAAAAAACACAACAAAATGTACTTTTATATGTTATCGACTGTTTTAAAAAATTGTATTATTAAAGTATAGAGAAAGTATTGACTATTCTAGTAACATATAATAATAATGTATGTTTACAAGCGTCACATGACTGTTTAAGTTTCCATAGGTTCAAAAAAATTTGGGACCACATCTTTATAGTATGTTTTATGAATCATTTTATGGTATTCTTTTATTAATAATTTGTATATTTTGTCAACATTGTATTAATGTATTTTTAACAATGTATACTACTATTATATTACATATGCTATTTATCTTTTACATATTTTTAATACACACAAAGTTTTATTATCTCCTATATTTTTTTTTACTTATTTTATTGTTTATGCATTTTTTATTATTTTTTATAACAAACCTTATTTTTAGTGTATATATAATTGCATCCAATTATTTTATTAGCTTTTAAATTATTTTTAATGGAGAATAGTTAGTGCTTTGTTATATTAATGTCGTCTTTACTTGCTCATTGGAATTGTCTTAATCTTGTAAGAATAAAGAATTGTGTAAACTTTTTGAAATTAATAAGATGACTAAAATTATATTTTAAATCAACTGTTAATTTTTTATAATGAGAAGAAAATGTTAGCATATCTGATATATGACAATAGGGTGTGCACTTTTCAAAGCCAATACAGTGGGCACTAGTATCAGGCTTAGGGATACATTGCTTCCTATTTCGTCTGTCATACTGTGTGTGCATTGCTTAAAATTGCTTTTTTACTTATTTAGATATTATTGAAATGCCTGTTTAATTGTTATGAACTTCAGTATTATGCCAATCATAAAAATGATCAGATTTGAAATTCACAAATTTCCGAATGACCCAATAATAAAAAAATAAATAAATGGGAAGTAAAGATAAAAAGTCAAAAGAAAATTGGTGAATACACTCGAATCAGTATTAGACATTTTGATTAAAATGATTACAAAGTTACTAATATGAGCAAGTCCATAAGGTTCTTTCTAATTTGTGTGTTTTATGAAGTGAATCATAAGGTATTTGATTGCATCCCTATAGAATTTGTTAAGAATTTGCATGAAAACAGAATTAAGAAAATTTCCATGCTTTGTAACATCATAAAGTCGTCAAGCCATGTGTCCGACTTTCTGAGGAATATTTTAAATCCCATCCCAAAGAAAGATAAAACAACCAATTGTAAAGATTATAGAACAATTCCCATACTTCAAAAATCCTTTTAAGAATATTAGAGAAATGCCTTTATGGAAAACTGAACCCATTCATAAGGGAAGAGCAGTTTGGGCTTAGGAAAGGAAGAGTCACTAGAGACGTAATAGGAGTGATGAGAACCATAGGAGAATGATACATTAAAAACGAAAGGGAATGTTTGTGTTCTGTAGATCTTGAGGAAGAAAGGAGTAAATTGGAAAGACAGGAGATTAATATTAAACTAGTACAAATATCAGAGAGCAGTAGTTAAAGTAGATGGTCAATACAGTAAGGAAATCAAGATTGAAAAGGGTGTTAGGCAGGGGTGTTGTTATCACTGCTTTTTTTAACATATACTTGAAGAGATAATTATGGAATATCTAGAGAAAGAGGAAGGCAGTAAAATTGGGGGACAGCAGATTCAGTGCCTAAGATATACTGATGTATCATCAGTATATCTTAGGCAATATATATCAATATATATGGCAATTCTGGCAGAGAGTGAGAGTAAAATGAGAAAGATCCTGAGTAGACTAGAGAGGAGTTGTGTGGCCTTCAAAATGAAAATTAATGTTAACATAACTAACATGCTATAGATTGAAGAAAAGGAAAGAAAGGTCAACATCCATATAAATGGTGATGATGGAACAAGTGAATCGGTTTAGATACCTGAGTGCTAGCTTGACTGAGTGCAGAAGTGGGAAAGAAATCAAGAGGAGAGTTGGTATGGTAAAAGAGACATTTTGCAAAATGAAAACAATTTTGTGTGGTCTGCTGAAATTAGAATTCAGAAAAAGGCTGGTCAAATGCTGCATTTGGAAAGTTTTTCTCTATGGTATAGAAACTTTGACATTGACAATGCGACATTAGGAGAGTAGAGACACTGGAGAAGAATAAAGTCAGATGGAACAATAAAGTGAGAAATGAGGAAGTCCTAAGAACAGTGGGTGAGAAAAGGAGCATATTAGAGAAGAGGTGAAAAGCTAATTGGATGAAACACATGATTCAAAAGGAAAGCTTTTGGAATAATGTTATGGAAGGAATGCTTGCAGGCAAAAAGAAATGAGGGAGAAGAAGAATTAAAATAGTGGATGATTTAAGAGGGTAGTTATAAGGAGCTAAATTCCAGAGTGCAGGATAGACTAGCAGGAAAAAGTGCTCACCAGACTAGCAGAAAACTAAAGAACATTATCTTACAAATTACATTGTAATAATAAATTTTTTATTTTAAACATTATAAACATCAATTGCAGCACAACTTTATGATGTATTATAACCCTATATCGTAAAAACGAGTTCTGCAAATCCATTAGACCCCCATTGGTGAGGAGCATGACTTGGCCCCTAATTCTTTTAATTTCTTTCTTAAAGTAGCACCTGTTATAATCTTTAAAATCCAGATTTTTATAAGCAGATCAAAACTTCCACTTAGTTTATACTATTTTACGCACTACCAAAGTATACATCAAGCTGACACTAGTGCCACCAGTGACAAGATCTAAACTGTGCATGCCAATACTGTTGTATTGGTGCCAAATATTATATCTCCTGTCTTAAAGGTGAGTGCACTACCAAATCAGAATTAGAAAATATAAAGATTTAGATTGTCTACATTTTTACCATTAATTGCATTCTCTTATATCAATCTTTTCTATAATTTTGCCTAAGCTTTCATTTATTTCATTATTTTTATTTCTTGTTTCAATTGATTTAAATGAGTTTTTTAAATCATTATTTACATTTTATTTATTTTTTGTATTATACACGAAACATTTGGTATCATTGTTTTCTTATTTCATATTTTTCTAATATAGATTCTCTAATGTTCAAAAAGTTAAAGCAATAGTTTCTAAAGTTGGTTGATTTTACATTATTATATATGGCTCAAAATATGATTATTTTGATTTTTTATACAGTAATTGATTTAAGAAAACATTTCTTCCTTGACATGAAATGTTGTAGATTATCTAGCATCAGGAACTTTTTTGTACTGGAAGCAAACCGGAGTGAGTGTTGTGTGTTACAAATCCATATTGTGTATATGTGTTTATAACACAAAAATGTGTTATAAGTTGAGTATCCCAACTTACAAGTTTTTCAAGACACGAGTCATCTCTCAGCCAATTTTTTTTTTTTTTTTTTTTTTTTTGCTTTGAGTTGAGCGCTAAAATTTGCGTTACGAGCTAGCTTCCGATACCCCACCACTAGTTGGCGCATTGAATGCCACAGCAAACCATAGATTAAGAAAAAGATGGGTAAACTGCCATAATTTTGTTCTTTTCATTACTCTTCCAATGTTATAAGTACATTTTTCTTATTTAAAAATATGTAACAAAAAAATCGTGGTGTTTTGGGGTCCGGAACAGATTAATGTCATTTCAGTGGGGAAAATTGATTTGACATGTGAGTAATTTGAGTTAAGAGTTCGGTCATGGAATGAATTAAACTTGTAAGTCAATGTACCCCACTATACCTCAAATCTAGTCTAATAATTGCCAAATAAATGCATATTTTAAATCTTTGTATATTAAAGAATTGTATAGCAATCTTTTTATTGGTATTTTAAAAATATGCATGTTTTGAAAATCATTAATCAAGGACTTGTTTGCTGTTCAGAACTCTTAATTTTTGCATTTCACATGAAACAATAATTTGATATAAATGTAGTTATGCTTTTAAAACATTCATAAAATCAATCTGTTTTATGTATAAAGATCAATTTTATATCTGTTTAAATCTTATATTTTCAACTTATAGACCATATCATAAATTTGTTGTAATAGTGTAGTGTAATTGTTCTTTTAGTTAGAAAAATTAGTAAATACAAATTATATTTAATTTTAAGAAAAATATGAGAACTTTTTTAATATGAACATAGACTATTGAAAACTGATAACATAATGTTTTAGCATTTCACATCATATGTGTTCTTTTCTTGCCTTCTGCAACCTGTGAATAATTAAATATGATATTCCATATCCTTTATTTTCAAATTTGGTTTTATTTTGATAAATGGTCTACTAATTTTATTATTTAAGATTAAGATTTTGAAAATTTTTTCATTTCATAGGTGTAATAAAGACGATAATAGTGGAATAAAGAAATTACAGTCAAACTTTGGTTTTTGAACTTAATTTGTTCCTAAAAGTTGTTCTCAAACTGAAACAAATTTTCCCATAAGAAATAATATAAAATGGATTAATCTATTTTTGACCCCCCAAACAAAGCCCCTTTTTTTACCTTTTTAGCTGTATTTCATGCATAAAAATGCCTACAAATGAAATATATATTAAAAGCAAAATGTTCTGTCATTGCAAACCGAAATCATCACTTTACAAAAAAAGTGCTATAAAGAATCAACTCTCTCTGCTTGCATGAAATATAAACAAATCAATCAAGACAGATAGCAAGTACTTTATTCACACTTTCTGAAATATTATGTTTCAATTGTTTTGATTTTATTTTTAATTTTAGTTTGTTTCATTGTAAAAACTAGAGTTTTAATTATTATTATTATTATTATTATGTTGGGTTTAGTAGGTAATACTCGGTTCAAACCGGTGGCTGTGTACTATGCCGGACCAGAGTCAAGGCATAGCAACCAAAACAAAACTAAAATTAAATGTGTGTGTCAGTGTCAGTATTAAGGAATTTCCTAACAATATGGCATGTATTCAATATTGTGGCCTTCTGTAGTGTGATGTATGTATTTCTTGACAGTGAGGTGAGGATATTGTTGTGTGAATATGTGGTGTAGTTGTTGTCTGTATGCTGTCATGTTTGTTTCGAGTCTTGTGATGGTGTAGTAAGTGCGGATGATAAACTCGTTCATTTCTGTTGTCCATTTCATCCGTTGGCGTGGTTTTCCAGCCTTTGTGGTCTGTGGATCAATTGCCACAGAAACACCAAGGCTAAGTTGATTCCTCACATCTGTTGAGGGCATTGCAGTAGCCATGCTTGAGCCGGCGCTGCTTTCGCCACCGGTAACCAAGGGAGACTGTGGCCTATTTTTTGAACGTGAGCCTCTGCCTAACCCACGAACGCAGACCTTGTTAACCCGGGCGACGTCCGAGCCAGTATCACACTTTGATCTGGTTACTACCATTATGATTATCTCCACATAATGTGGGTGTGTGGTCACTCTTAGCTTCATTTCTCCCCATAGACCTTACTGGCATGGGTGTCCCTACCAGGAGCTTGTGCTCCAGCCTGCATTGCCCTATGGATCTGTAAAACTACTGGGCTCTCCCACCACGACCAGGTGGTGACCACGGGAGAATTATTATTATTATTATTAGTTTTAATTAACTGGCTACATAGTTTTAATATGCTTTTGTATTTTAATTTTAGTTAAGCACCTTTAAACTGGATTCATGGATGTCATTTATATTATGCAAATGTCAACTAATGTGGTTTTTATTAATTAATTTGATTCAAATTCAGATGCGACAAGTACTGATAAACAGAAGTAGTATCTTACCCAAATGCACATTAAAATCTAATATGAATAACAATGTCATTGATGATTTGTGTAGTGACGTCTAATGACACAAGGTGATCCTGGTATCACTAACTTCTAAATTGATAGTTTCACTGTTGATTGGTTGGGGCATCAACTTTTTTTAATACAGGAACTATGAGGAGTTGACTGTCTGTCTCTCTCTCTCTCTCTACACTGTGGCAGCTTTTGCCAAGTAGCTTGTTCAGCAGCTGAGTTCCCTTACAACAACTGGGGCAAACGTGTTCAAAAAGCAAGGTATTTGAAACCCAAGGTTTGACTGTATTTACATCATTCAAAGTTATACTGTTCAATATAAGAATTGACTACCTTTTTTAAAAAAATTTTTTTAGTTCTTTTTTTGTCTGCTAAAATGTTTATCTAATTCATATATCTTATATATTCATTATAGTATGCAAAATATATCGGAACCATTTCTCTTCATGGTGTTGCTGAATCAGTAAATGCAAATTTTCTTGTATTCTGGCTCATTTGTTTACCAAAAAAAAAAAAAACTTGAACATTTCATCATTGTTCTGGAATATTCAAGATTATTGTGATATGCATTTAATGAAACTCATAAGTTATCAAGTTGCATCTTCATAGTTTTGAAAACCCATGTAATAAACAACTTTACATAGAATTTGAAGTTTTTTATTTTTTAATTTTTAAATTAGTGTTTTGTTTGTTTAAAATAACTTTTATATGTTTAATGACTACAGTGGGAATGGCAAAAAATCAAAATTACGTTAGTCATTCTTATGCTATACTGTACTGTTTATTTAATGGAAAATTTATAGATAATTTCCATTACCTGTAGTAAATTTTTTTGATAAAGTTATCACAACACAAGTGAAAGTAAAAACTGTGTTATCAGTTTTTTGCAAACATATTTCTTATCAGATTTATATTAATAGATATGCCTTTATTTCATATTGCAAAAGAAAATTAAACACATTGTGATCAAGTTTCACGTTGATCAAGAATTCAGAATGTGGATTTATATTATTATGAAAAACTGAAACTATTATTATACAACAGTATTTTGTAGTATTAAATGATACATATCTTGATAAGCCTCAAATAGAGCCAAAATTTCAATTAAACTAGCTTAAAATTAGGATTTATGCAATTAAAAATTTTGAAAAGAAAAATTTTTTTGTTAAAATTTAATATCAAACACATCTTTGTTGGATAGAATATAAATTTTAATACATACTGCCTAAACTTTACAATTGTTAAATTAACAATTGCTAAAAATAAAAATGAATCAAAATAATAACTATAGTAATAGAAGTAGTAATAGTTAAAATGCCTGTAAATAATTGGACTTGTCATAATAATAATAATAATAATAATACAGTAGAGCGTCGTTTATCCAAAGGTCGGCTATCCAAAAGAATTCCAGTCGACAAATTTAAATTTTCGCCAGTGCTGTGGTGCTGTAATCTTTGGCTATGTCTTCGGCTACTCAAATATTTTGCGTTTTTGATACTAAATTAACTTCTGAAGTATAATTTTTTATTGTTTTTATATTTTTCAATATATTTATTTTGTTTGTACAAAATAAAAAATTAATTTTTAACGAAACAATAGTCTTCGTTAGGCTTAACATCAGCGAAAATTCAACGCGAAGCGACACGCAACGGAGAAAAATTTCAACGCGGGATAAATTAATATATTTTTTCGTACATAATTGGTTATCCGAAAAATAAGTTATCCGAACAACCCCAGTCCCCAATTGATTCAGATAAACAACGCTCTACTGTAATAATAATTTAATGACATTCAACTTAAACATTTATTTTTAATATAATTTATAATCTGCAAATTAAATTTAAAAATTAAAAATTTTGTGATTCCTGAGAATTATAAGAAAAAAGTTCGTAATATGATCAATGTGTGTGTTTGCTTTTGCATGTTTTTGTATTTAAAAAAAAAAAAATAATAATAATAATACATTCTTGTTTTGTAAGAATCATTACAAATTAGAAATATTTTAAAGTGTAGCATTACAATTTGTTATTCTTAATTAAATTGAATTTATTTTACATTTTTGATTTTATATATTTCATCTTTGAATGTTATTACACTTTACAAGATGAAGCATTTAAATGGCTTGCTGGATAATATCTGATATTTGTTGTCCTCGTTGCTCTAAATGTGGATATATCTGATTTAATTGAACAAGTAAATTTGGCCAGAAATAAAACCATTAATAAATGAGAAAAAAAATTAACCATATTTTATTAAATTGCACTGGTTAATTATGGAGAGATTTTTTAATATCATCTATGTTTTTGTTTCCAATAAGTTTGTTATGGTGTAAAAAACAAAACCATTTAATTTTTTTTTTATAAAAATTCTGTTGTGTATAAATCACAAAATAATCATGTCAAAATTAAAAATTTTAAATTATTTTGCTCCATAATCACTGTTTTGAAGATTAAAAATTGACATAACTGCACCTTGGTGGGAAAACTTCACATTTTGTATCCTGGAATAATAAGCATGTTTTGCATAATATATGGATCAATAAACATTTTAAAAATCATAACAGATATCTTAAATTTTGTTTTTTGTTACTTTTTTCATATCAATAAATTTTTAGAATCTAATAGTGAATGTGTAGCAGTTAAATACAATTTTTCAAATTACTACAAGAAATTCATTCATGTTGATTTTGGATCTTAAAACCAAAAAAATCCCTTATTGATAGTGAGAGTTTGGATGTTTATGCCCACTTGACTCAGATTTAAGTTTTTGGGATTTTTTAATTCAAAAATTTGGAATAAAAGATAGACCCATTATTTAAAATTTATGATTGATTGATGATTTATTTTAGCTTGCTGGTGCTATTATCGGAAAAGGAGGCCAAAGAATAAGAAAAATTCGTAGAGATTCTGGAGCAGGAATTACTATTGATGAAGCATTACCTGGAAGTTCAGATCGTGTAATCACAATATCTGGAACTCCTCAACAAGTGCAAATGGCACAATTTCTCCTCCAGCAAAGGTAATAAGTTTGAGTCCTTAAACTCCTTATCACAAATATTCCAAATATTGCTTTGTGCAATAAAAGTAAAATACAAAGTATTATCCCTCTTCCTTTTCTGATTTGTTGCCAGCAAGCCATTTGTGTGAATTTTGTTTGGATGCAATTCTTTCTTTTAAAATGAAAAGTTGAATTAATCGTATATGCCCTGAGTTTTATAAACTGAATAGTAAAATCAACAACCCAAATAGGAAACTTTTAGGTCAAAAAAATTTTTTTAATAGGTAATATGATGTTATAATGCAAAACTATAGAAATTTATAAGAAAAGTTTTTAAATATATTTATTCTTATGGGTGAATAATCAGAATAATTCAGTTAATATTTGAATTATACTAGAGAGATTTTGTTGATATTTTTATTAATTATTTATATTTAAACAGGACTCGCTTTCTGATCATTATTATTTATCTATTGTATTGACTGAACAGAGAAAATTTGAAGTATTAAAATGCTTTAATTGAGAAAAATGTCTGAATTTTAAAAAAGAATACAACATATGATTTTAAACAAATTATTTTCTAAAATATTGAAAAAATTGGCAGAATCACTTTTTAAATAATTTTTAATTATTTGAGTTATAAATGTTTATAACTGATTGAAGATGAAATTAAATTTGCTGTTTAAATTTTTATAATTTATTTATTTATTTTTTTTTTATGATTGTTACTATAGTCAGATTTTAACTTAAGTGGACCATTCCACAACACCTTACATGAGCCAAATTTTACTTGTGTTTGATTTTTTTTTCCTATCATTCAATATAGCCCAGGAATCTTCAACCTGTCATTGGGCTAAATATGGCTCCCCATACTGGCCTACTTAGCTTGTTTTCATTGATATGTTTTATCAACAACATTTGAACTAGTTTAAAAATCATATAAACTTTCGAAAATATACAAGCTAGGTAACAATTTTCAGAAACATTGCTATTTATTCTACTTCTATGATTTTTGAAAAGTAACTAGAATTAATAGGTCTTACTGCAAATGATATTAACAACAAACTTTCTTATATATAAGTTTTTGTAATGTATTTGCAAATCTCTATCAGAAGAGAATTTTAAGTCTTAAGAAGTTTGCACTTGGAATATTTTCTAGTTTTGCTTGTATGTATCACTGTACAACAAGTATCTAAAGGAAATTTTTATTTTGAGTGTCACAGAATTTATCCTCAGATATGATGATACTCTTTTGAAAAAGCAGTTGCAAATTTTCCATTGATAGTTGTACATTGTTATTCAGAAAGAAAGAAATTTTAATCTTTGACAGAATCTTTGTACCTAGCCTCAGGCTTGTATTTTATAGCTCATTTAGCCATTCTCAAAGAAAAGATACCCCTGGTATATCTTTATCATAAACACGTGAAAAAAATAACCTTCAGTATACTGTAATAGCTGCTAAAGATCACAGATATTGAAATACTGTAATATTGAAATGACATAGTAAAAGGTGTATAAACATAACGTATAAATTTAATAAATTAAACTTAAAAACTGACCATAAACTATTGTGACTGATGAAAAATTGTGATTGAAACTACTGACCATAAATTCTATTGTGCTTGTCTTGTATCCTAAGATTTTCAATATTGTTTGTCATATAACAATTACTGAATCTCTTACAGGTAAACTATGAAAATTACTCTAATTTAGTAGGATTTATTTTACTTCAAATGTTTTCAGTCTACTTCATAGACTGTCTTTAGGATTTGTTATTTTTCAGAAGTTTGAAATATTGTAAAGTCTTTGAAATCATGTGTGCAAAGTAATTTGAAAAATTAACATCAATAATTATAAATTTTGAACCAAAGACACACTTTCTTTGGTATGGAAATTTCCCAAGTTCTTAGAATTTAAACATTCTCCCATAACTTTTTTCATAAGTATTTTCATTCATTCATTCTGCAATAAGTACTGTACATGTGATAAAGAAGTGGTGTGTGTATATATATATATATATATATATATAAATTTAGCCTCATTCCATGAAATTTCATTATCATCTTGGTTTGCAAAGCATACATGTGTTGTTGTCTCCAATTTAGTGAGTATTATCCTGTAAACCAGTCTTGTGTTTCTATGGAACTTTATCCTTGTCATCTCATAAGAGACTATATAATATGGTGTTTCACTTATAAACAATTTTTGAATTTTTTTTTCTAGTCAGTTTGTTGAATGTTGGATTTAAATTGAGAATGTAAACTTTATGAAGTTCCAATTGACTATGCTCTTTTATTATGGACTGATAGAGTGGATTAAATTAATAACCATCTTCCTACCTTATCAAAGGGAGTATCCTATGTTCATGGTTCTGTCAATCCCTTTCATGGTCTCTTACTAATGTGCATGTCAGATCAAGCATCAAGTTTTTAACAAGATAGATCATTTGAACATACTGTGATGTACAATCGGTGGAAAGGTTGGTTTAACATATATACATTGCCATATATTCATCCTTTCCTGAGAGAGAAAGATATGTCAAATAAGTGTATATAAGTGGTACTTTCTTGTTCAATTTTTAGATAGCAGTTGTACATCATTGTAATGTTGGAGTTGAAGTTATCAATTCTGTTACCATTATTCTAAATGATCAATATGTATAAATCATTATCAGTATAATTATTAGAGGTATATCAAAATAGTAATTATAATAAAAACCAAAATTTTTTCAAATGTAGGAATTTGAATATCGATAAATGAATATATATTACTAAAAGATAATGTGTAGAACATACCAAAATAATGAAGAAATATTTCAATTTTTAAATTTAAAAATTATTTATGGAATTTTTCTGCAGAGTTAAATATAAATATAGAATGTATTTTGGTGTTCTTGATTATTTTTAAACATTGTTTTTTATTTAACGAACTCTCAAAAATAGTTCTAATAATTTTGCTGCTAAGATCAGTCATAATGCTATGTGATTAATAGTTCAGATAGTTTTATCATCAAAGTGGAAATAAATTTCTACTTACATAATTAACGTCATCTACTCTTATTACTTATAAGAATGAATTCTCTAAACCAATAAGAAATAAACAATAAATAATTGTAACAATCCATGAAACCTTTTTTTACAAGTATTATGTCCATAGTAAACTCCACAAACGCTTTCTACCTCCACCGAGGTCTGCTTCAGGTCTGACTGACTGTCTTTCCTCCTGACCGTCGTAACGATGTCGCCAGAGATGTAAATAATTGTGCGTGTCGGGTTTCACCCCTTTGACTGTCCCTGTTCGAATTCCTTGAACAAATACCTCCACGCCTGTGCGATCATTTCACCATCTTTGAAGTTGATGCAGGTGCCCCCACTGTTAGCTTTATGTCACAGTCAGTTACCACCTGAAGCAGACCTCGGTGGAGGTCGAAAGCGTTTGTGGAGTTTACTATGGACATAACACTTGTAAAAAAAGGTTTCGTGGATTGTTATTATTCAACACAGTGTTAAGTAGTTGGAAGTCATTTTGTCTAATAAATAATTGATTTAACATGTAAAAGTTAAATCAACTATTTGTATTTCATACTGTTTTAGAGAATTTATTCTTATCAATAAGGTAGTTAGGAATTTAATAGAANAATGTAAAAAATGTATCGGATATTATAAATAAATGTAAATATTGTTTCTTTTTTAACTTTTATCATATCTAATTAATTTTAATTAACTAAAACTTAATGAAATTTATAGAGAACAATTTATCAAAGTTTCTTAAACTTCTATATATCACAACTTCTAAAATGATGGATGAATTTGTGCTGTTCAATGAATAAAACATGATTTCTTTGGAATTACTATGGGGATAAGACATAAATATACCACTTACTTTTAATAATTAAATTTTTAATTGTAGCAAAAGCTTTTTTGTTTTCCAGTATATATTACTGGAAAAGCAGTAATTTATAGACCTTTTGTTTCTTGTATACATATTTTGTCAAATGTATACTAGTTGTAAAGTATTTCATGAAATGATAATTCTTATTTCATTATCATCAAATTTTACAACTGTTTCCTTATTAATTCTTGTTCCCTGTCTGGAAGACTAGTGATTTTGTTGTTCTGAATATGAGAAACAAAGAATCTCTATCTTCCGATAGTGTGCAAGAAAATCAACAAATACTTCAAAATAAAGTTAAATTCATAAATGACAAGATTAAATGATACCACTTCCTGCAGAGTTAATGTATTGAAAATATCTCAAGGAAAGGCTTATTTTCTGAAATAATTAAAAATTTAATAATAAAATCAATATAATAATGTGTGTGTATTTCCTGTTAAATGTGATAAAATGTTTATTTTTAATAAATTAAGAATTGACATATATATCAATATAAATTAAATTTTATTTAAAAGTTTGAGTGTTATTACTTTTATATTATGTTGTTTTTTTCAAAACATATGTTTTTCAATTTTATATTTTTTTGTAATTTAGATGAAATTTGTACATTATGAATATTCTAACTGTAATTTAAACAAATTAAGAATAACAAGAAACAATTATATCAGTTTTTCTAACTATGAATATACCATATTTCCTCCTTAAATCCCAAGAGGTTTATTTTTAAAATATATCTATTTTTCTGGAGTTTATTACCTTGCAACAGGAGATGGTTGGGTAAAAATTGAAAGAACTACTTTAATTACTCAACATTTTCCAAACTATCAAAACCATTTACTGATTGCATATATGGGTTATAGCTACAACATTTGAAATAATTACTGTTTTCATAGTTTATCCAACTCAAATATTATGTTGTTATTTGTGTCTGTTTTGATGTCATCATTGTAATCAGGATCTCGACTGACATCTTCTGGTTCAAACACAAGTTTTTCTAAATATCTTTCAGTTGATAAGCTCTTGACATATAAACTCAATTGCAACTTTTCCATGCTCAATATTTGACAATGTTTATAACTTATTTCAAAAAAATGTTTCTGTGAATCTTGGAATAAAATGTACTGTCCAACTCTAGACATTTTGAAGAGGTAGATGTTAGTTAAACTCCTTATCTGTTACTCTAAACTACGTTGTCCTAAAGTGTAATTACATAACCTTTCAACAGTGGAATAGTCAGGTATGGTGCTAAACGTGTTTCCCATGCTTTTCAATCCAGTGTTTGTTTTTAACAACACTTTAACATTTAATCTACTTATTAAAGTATTCTATTAATCAAATTTCTGGTTTAAATATAACAGATATCTTAAATGAAAATTTCAGTGAATTGTACTTTAATCAGTTTTAACTTTAAATTAATAAATAAAAAAACATTAACAAACAAACAAGGAGTCCAAAGTAAAATTTTCCAAAAATTTTTGCTGAATGACTAGCTTATTTATTAACATTTATTTGTTAATTTGTTAAATGGAGTTGGAATTAAATGTGATATGGAACTGTGCTTTAAAAATATTGGAATAATCAAAATTTGGAATATATTAAATATTAATTTTATTTCAAAGACTAATGACTACTAACAAACTAAAATGATATCTATTAGTCAAATTGACTAATATATATCATTTTTGATAATGTTAAAATTAGTAAATATTTTAATATATATTTCAATAAATGAATATAACTAGTGTCACAAAGTACAAGAGAGTTTGTGTTGAATAAGATATATGCAAAACAACTTTCATGTTTTCAAAAATTTTTATTTTATAAAAATGCTATAATTATGGAGTTATTAATACATGCAATAAATGAGAAATTACATAATGTACATGTTTTTAGAAAGAAAGAAATTGAAGAGGTAGATTTTAAACTCCTTTAGTTGGAATCAAACTTTGAGCTGAAACTGAAGCTTGAATTGTTTTAAATATTAATTTTTTAAATTTCTTTAATATGATAGTCAACAGAAACATTAAATGATAACAACAAAGCACTTGCTCTGTTCTTTGTTGAAATTTATAGAAGTATGTCAGTGAAGTTGATATAAATCAAACCTTCACAATAGAAAAATTGTTGTTAGTCTAATTTACACATTGTTTTTCAATTAAAGCAAGAACTCAAATCATCAAAAATTTATTTTGTTCCAATTTGCTTTATATGATCTGCCAAGAATCTGCAACTAGCTCAATAGGTAGCAATCTGATTTTGGGGTTAGGTTATAATGTCAGTTAATAACGATATTCAGTTAAGAAATCTAAACTTGAAAATAATGACTTTAATCGCAAATGAATCTTTTAGAAAAACAATAAAATACAAATTTATAGGTTGACCTACTGGCTGTGACCTTCTTAAGAAGCACTTGCTTGCCATAAATTACTATGATCTAATGATATTCAGTAAATAAAAAAGTATTTGAAGTTCAGCGTGTAAGTGATGTCAAAAGAGATGCTGTTTTTGTTTGAAAGACCAAAATAAATAGTAAAGTGAATTTCAGTATTTTGTTTCTTGATATTTTAATTATTCAATATTACTCTATCAGCATTTCAAAGATTAAACAATTAGACACTAGATTTACACACATTTTCATTGTTCTTAATTTACTTCTAAAAGTAAACTAGAGTAATAATTGTAAATACAAATTTCTAAACAGTTTTCAAAAATGACAGTCATCTGCAGCATGAAAAGTGTTGTCAGATTAAGCATAAGTTCTGCATTTCATAATGATAATTGTCACATGAATTTAGTAGTTAATTTTGTGACTTTAAAAGTGTTTCAATAAATTAATTTAAATGGTTTAGAACAATCAATTCTTATCCCACTAGTTTGATTCAGTGAAATAATGCAGATTCATTCCAGTTTGAGTCCCTGAATTAAAGTGTGTTAGCCCCTTCAAATTTTTACAAACTTAATATTTGATACAAGTCAAAAAATTGTTTATATTTGATTGCTTATTATTAATGCTTTGATTTAATTTTTATAACATAAATTTATCAAACTAGGTTTCAGATGTTTTATTTCCATTTTTAATTTAAACAACTGTTTAGAGAGAGAGATCCAATCATCCAATGTTAATGAATATAAATAAGTTGGGAAAATGTTCATTGATATAAGAAAAATACTTCATTTTGGTTGCATACAACATGTGTAGTCATAATAATATTTGTTAATGAGTATTTTTCATTATGTTTTTCTTTTCTTTATTTTTAATTTAAAAAGACAAGACTAGAGAAGTAAAAGAATATAGTTTTCATAACACTGTTATTTACTCTTGTTTGATTCAGTTTACCTGACAAAAATTATTTAAAATTTACCTGAATGTGATGAAATATATTTTTAATTTATGCTTAAGAAAATTTTAGTTATTAGTAAATTGTTTACAGAAGCTAATATATAATATTTTGAATTGGCTATTATTATAATTTGGTAAATTTTAATATTTTAAACAGAACCTAGAATCTGTGTTAAATATAAATGAAATTTTAATAATAATTCATTATATTTTTTGTGACAGCTTTTTAAATTTTATACATTCTATATTAACTTGAACAGTCTTCAGACATTACACACGTATAAAACAAGATTTTGATTAACAGGAATTGCAAATTTACAGAATTTTTTTATTACTGATAAAACAGTAAATTTTGATACTAATTGTTTAATTTCTTCCTCATTCGTGGATCAGCATCTAAACAAATCTTTAGTGTTTTATGCCAGTTGAATTCCCTTATTTCTGCTTTGAAAAGCAGTTTTGTTTCCTGAAAAATAGAGCATGTTATAATTTTTTAGTTTTCAAGATTAAAAAGTAGCCAATGATATCATGTAAATTCAAATAAATGTGTTCTATTTTGTCAACTAAAATTGCTATTGTGATCTAGGCATTACAGGTTAAGTTTTTTTTGTGTAATGCCCAAAGACTGTTTAAGTTCACTTTATAATTTCTGATTAAAGTCATATATTTAGTAATGTAAGAAAGTTATTTTTGGAATGTTATCAAAATATCATGAGAAAATTTAGTTCTCTGATTGAGTTTAATTTTATTTTCCACTAGAATAGTTTTTTGTTTGCATTTCCAATTATTGAAATTATAAAAATTGTCATATTGATAAAATAGGTTTAGAATAGTAATAGTTAACTAACTTTATTATTTACTGACTTGACAAAACATCATTGAAGTAGCAAGTATAGATTTGTGTAATTCAATAATTTTTAAAAATTTTTAATCTCATTTTTCTCATTTCCTAAATTTCTCACAAATGCATATTTCGAATTATTAGATAAAGTTTTTCTTTTCTAAATTAAAAATTAAAACAAGACTATTTTTGTATATAAGGGAAATTTTCTCTTATTTGCCACTTATAACTACTTTGGAATGAAAATAGTAATCAGTTAAGTTATTCAGTGTATTCACTATCAGCAATGAAAATCTGAAAAGTGATTCAAACTTTACAGTGAAATTTATACAGCATGAATATACATTCCAAATAAGAAGATAAATACACTCATAAATTTGATTGTCCAATAATTCTAAGTTATCAAATTGCATGTGTGTTCATTACATTTTTAAATTTTTGAAATCTAAAATTTAAGAAATGATATGTAAAGCACTAAGATTTGATTGATTCATTTGTTTTTAAGAATAAGATTTATACATTAGGTCAGGGGTGGCCAACAGTTTTTGCTCCCGTGCCAAATTGGAAAGAGAACTTTTTTCACAGGCCAAACCAGAGGCTGCCCTAGGAAGATTTTGAGGTGGTGCAAGATCTCATTGTGGTGTCACCCTGTAGAGACTAAGTTGTAGATAGAGATTACAGATACATTTTTCACATTATCATGCTTTATCAACATTCTACGCTGTACTTACAAGATTTGTAATGGAGGGTTAACTCTAAATGCGCAGTGAGTTGTTGACTTTTATTTTTTAGGTGTCAGAATTTTTCATCGAGCTATTCAGACTTCAGTAGCTAATGTTGGAAGATTAGTCATGGGCCACATCTGGGCCATATGTTGGCCATGCCTTCATTAGATGCAAAATTTAGTTAATTTTGAATTTTATATTATGAAGAGGCATAATTCTATACAATATTAATCTTCAACTTTGTGGTGATATCCATCCTCTTGAGATGATGTGCAAAATAAAACAAAAAATTAGACATGAAAAGGTCTCTGGCTCTTAAAACTTTGAGCTAGTGAAATATGCTCAAATGCAAAACTACTTTGACATCCAAAGACTTAATGCATTCTGTAAGTTAAGGAAGTTTGGCTTATCAGACTTAATGCAGTCTTAGATTTGTGAAATTAACAAAATATTTAAGAATGAATTAAAAATTATATATTTGGATCTTCAATTAATTATATCAAACAATGATATTTCTTATATTCATAAAATAATAATAATAATAAAGCTAAATAATATTTAGAAATTAATCAATAACTTTTGAAATTCTATGAGAGAATTATAAATTAAGAAATTTATAATCCTCTCATAGAATTTCAAAAGTTACATTTCATATAAACCTGCAGATGAAAAAAAAACCATTCTGATTAAAGTATTTGTTTTTAAATTTGAAATAAATTACTTGCTGATTTTATTGCAAGATATGGCAGTTAAATGTCTAGACAAGTTCCATATAAGCTTGTAGAGACATATAAGACAAGATTCATGTTGCTTGCAATAAATGATTGCTCTGTTTATCTGCCTGTATAAAATCTCACA
Organism: Centruroides sculpturatus; assembly: GCF_000671375.1. Classification (NCBI taxonomy): domain Eukaryota; kingdom Metazoa; phylum Arthropoda; class Arachnida; order Scorpiones; family Buthidae; genus Centruroides; species Centruroides sculpturatus. The sequence goes on along the minus strand of NW_019384339.1, from coordinate 671,056 downwards.
CACACTGTCAGTTGCATGTAATCATAGACAAACATTTAACTTTGTTCTTTTATCCTTGTTTAGTAAATTTATATGCAGTATTGTTTATTGTAAAAATTAAAGTTTGAAAATATATACTTTAAATATTTTAGGATTTTGTATTAAACTTTGACATGCCAATCTAATTATATATTTTTCATTACAGCGTTCGAGAGCATTCTGGTAGAAAATTCTAATGAAGATTCTGTACAAGGTCCTCTCCTATCCATTTCTTGCATTGCAGTCATTTGTCCATTCAATCAATTTGTTATTTGTGGCTATGAAAGTGTATTTGCTTTGTTTCCAATGACATATTAAACATCAATAACAACAGGGTTGTATCACATGTTGCAATGTTTTAATTTGTGTAAAAAAAAAATGTGAATTATTTGTCCAAAATATAATGTGTGACTTTTGACTGCTTTAGATACATTCCAGCCAATAACAAATATATTGCCTTTGTCCATACTTCATTAAAATATAACAGATGGGGAGGATAGTAGTCCAGAAATTTCAGTTTGCAATATTGAATTTCTTAGTTTTAAGTGAATAAGCTGCATTATTATAGTTACTTTTATTTAATAGTAAAAATGTCTTAAAATTTTGTTTAATTCTTTAAATAATTTTTCATTTGTATTCTGAAGATGATCTCAAATTTCCAAAAAAGTTGTATTAAGAAAAGTTTTATTCCATTTATTCTGTTAGGTATTCATTCAGAACAGTGTAGCCTTTGCCACAAAGTTTGTATTCAGTTATATTTGTTTTGATACCTCAACTCTGTCAGTTTTCATAAAATGTTGTACTGAGGTTTAGAATTGTCTGATTTTTAAATAAACTGGGAGTTGTGCCAAGCTCTGACATTTATTTTCATTAAAGAAAATTGTCCATTTAAATATATATACTCTGGATAGCTTTATATCTGTCATATACTTTGACATTTCTTTTTAACTTTGAGTTTGGCAATTGTAAATCTGAAATAAAAAAAAATAACAAAAACACAAATCGTGTCAGTCTTTTTTTCTTGTTTGAAATTTTAATTAGACTTAATTTTTCAATTAAATGGATAACCTAAAATTTTTTTATAATTTTATCAAAAAACTGAATAAACTTACAGCTGATGGATAACTAAATTAGCAGAAAACATTTGTTCTTGCAAAAAATTAAATGCTGCATATTAATGGTTTAGATAAGTTTGATACAGAAGAAATTATTACTGATGATAACATACAAATCATGTCAAATTTAACACAAATATTTATTTTAATTGTCAACATCAATGTTTTGGAGGTTTTTTTTTAAATCAATGATAAATTTTTGTATATTAATTCTATATAACTATTAGTTTTAAAAAATTCATTATTCGAATATAATTTTAATATAAGCTAAAAAGTAGCATTCCTAGAATGTAGTCAATTTTTCATAAAGTGAACATGTTCTAAACAAAAAGCACCTTATCAAATAATTTACCTTATTGAGGAATAACAGAAATTTATTTAACGGAAACTGTAATTACACTTTATACCTCTAATTGATTAACTTTTAGTTCAATTTCATCCAAAAATAGATTAGGTAACAACAGTTTTATTATACATGTACTAACATAAATGCATAACACAGTTACTGGTTCAAATGCAACTAAATAACAGAATACATTCTGATTCAGTAATAAGATCATCACTACTATAAACTATCAGTTAACAAATGAAAATCCTTCTTCAAAATATGGTAATTCTTTAGAGAAAGGTAAATTATCATCATCATTAATAGTCATCCAAAGCAGTTTTGGAAAATTCCGATTGCTTCTTAGATAAGTTGGTCCAGTTTTCTTCTAATAAACTCAAAATGTCATACAGAATTATTCAATGATATCATCAATTGAATAATTCTTAATTTGAACAAAAAGCCTTGATTTTTTTTTTTCAAACAATTAACAGTAGTTTCGCTCTTAATTAAGAGTGTGCCGTACAGTGAATTTCAAAGTTTGAAAATTTTTCAAAACTCAATGTCAAATTTAGAAGTTTACCTTATCAAAGCATTAGCGAGGCTGCGGCCGAAGTTTTCATCTCTCAAACATGAATGTCGAGTGCCTCTATCTTATAAGCGGAGCTCGATGTTCAACATTCACGTTTGAGAGATGAAAACTTCGGCTGTAACCTCTCTATTATATTCTGTTCATCCTGCAAAAACAGTTCACCTTATTGTGAACTGACTATATTTAAAAGTTCTATACGAAATTAAAAAGTTTGCTTTTTAGAAATGAAAATGTTCTTTTGAATTTAGAATTATAATAGATGGAAATTTTGTCTTATTAAATTTGTTAAATGAGTTTTATACTTAAAATTGATGATTGCACTGTAACTGAAGGAACATTTATTGTTGCAGAATCTGAAGATTTATGGCTAATAAGAAATATAGTTACACAAAATTTAGTCAATTTAAATTATCTTTATTATTGGTAATATCAAACATTAAGCCAATTTGCTTTTTTGTGAGAAATAATATCGCACCTGAAAATGAAATCTCAATAATGTTTCAGTGATATGATTCTGATGACTGAATATTAATAATATATGAAAGCAGAGTTAGAGCCCAGATGGATTCTACATTATTAATTATATTTGATTGAAATTATAAAACCAACATCTTTGCTCTGAAAACTTATATTGTCTGCCATTAATTTTTTTCATAATACAAGTGAATTACTGTATTAACATATTAGCAACAGTTAAGAAAATTAATATTGCTACTTTATCAAATCCTCTAGGAAATTGTCTCATCAGTCCTTTGATAGTTTGTATTATTTGTGACTGAAAATGCAGTTAAAAATATTAAATAGACGAGTTTAAAACACTAAACTTCATCATATTCCTCTTTATGTATTATATGAAATTATCATTCAATGTATTTGAAATTAAGTAGCATTTTGTTCTCAAACAATATTTTCCTTAAATCAGAAAAAGGAAATATCAAATTTGCAAGCCACTATGTTGTGTTTTGCAACATAGTGGCAAAACACTATGTTGCAAAACACAGAATGTTTATACTATATTTACATAGGATTTAAATATTGATATATACATAATAATTTGAAATAGATTTTAAATAAACCCTATTAGAGAAAATGACGTAGTTTGCATTTAATCAGTTTTTTTTTTTTTTCTTCTTGCTTAACTTGTCAAAATTTCTAGCTGTTAACAAATTTTGATACATAAAGACATGCCAAAAAATAATAAATACTGAAAAATTCAGTTTGAGGATAAAATACTTTTTTGTAATCCATAAACCACCAAAAATTTATTTTCTTTGATTTGTAATTTCCTTGCTGTAACTAAAAATATTTTAGTTGAGTTATTAGTAACCTTTCCTGAATTAGAAAAACGAGCATAGTTTGTAATAAGTTGCCTTAAATGTTTTACTTTCAAGTTAGGACCTTAAAATTATACCACATTTTCCTAATCTTAAATTTTTTATTTCCCTGACTTTAATAGTCCCTGTAAGTAAATAGATACTTAATCCAGTTGGACACAGATTCAATGAGTTATGCTATCTTGCCCCGTGGAATGTTAGTCCACTTGGCAAGTAAACAATCTAAATGTTCTCCATGGGAATTGGGTTTTCATGAATGTTGCCGCACTGCATGATCCAGCAGATTCCAGACATAATTGATGAGATTCATGTGGGATGACTAATCTGAGGTAGCTTGTGATACCAGCCAGTTCTGGGTCTTTTTGGCAGTGTGATAAGGAGCTCCATTGTCCATAAACAGTGAATGCTTTGTACAACAGCTCACCAACATATATTTTTCAGAGTTAATATTACCTCATGCATTTACTGACATTCAAGCCGACGAATTTAGGAAATCCTCATTATGAATTGTCAGTATAGTTATGTATGATAGTACCTTGAATGTGGTCACTTGCAAAAAGCAAGATCCTTAGCCTCTACTTGAGACTATCACATGATAAAAATGTGTATGTTGAATCATTCAAATAAACAGATCTTTGTGACATCCTCAACACTTTTGTGTTGCTGCATACAATTTGAAGAGGAAAACTAAGAGCCAAGAATGGTAATTTGAAATAGGGTTACTATGGTATATTGAACTGAGCTTTGTGAGAAAATAAAGCAGCAACACATTTTACCAAAATTTTCCGACTTGTAGCAATAAATAAGAATTGATTACAATATTTCATTTGGAAATACCTAATTTCCCTGACTTTCCAGGATTTGGGAATCTTCCACCACTTATGTATGACATGAAAACACAACATAAAATAAAGGCCAGTTACTATTGTTTGCTTGCCCTGTCTGCTAACAAAATGCGTAGACAGTGTACAGTACTGTAGATTAGTTTGTTTCATACAATATACTGCTGTCTGTCTGTGTTTAATAAAACCTGTGAAAGATGAAATTGCAATTTAGCAACTTTACATCTTAGGCTGGAACAAGAAAATGGTTACTGCTTCGAAATGCGAACATGATTAAAGAAAAAAGTTTCAATCTAGTCATTATTTGATATATTTATTGAAATGACCTCAAAACAAAAAGAAAGGGGACAAATATACACACACCGGTACGAAATATTTTTACATTTCGATAACATATTACACAAAATTCGGATTATACGGGAAATTCTTATTTTGATATATTTATTTACTCGATTCTCGTATTTATATATTTTCATGATTAGATTCACGACACACAATCTTTAAACAATTATTATCAGGGGTAAGTGATTTCAGCTCATGACTCGAATTAAGTCCATTTACGAATCATCCTGTCATATTCGTCAAATCCAGGTATTATTAGAGAGGTTGAGGCGCACGTTTTAAACGTGTACGTGTGACGTTCGGCGCCGCTTTCCCGTAAGCCTAAAAGTTTGACGATGGTGTTTGGAATGTCGAGCGTGATTCCACCGACTATCCAAACACCATTGTCAAACTTTTAGGCTTACGGGAAAGCGGCGCCGAACGTCACACGTACACGTTTAAAACGTGCGCCTCAACCTCTCAATTATCCACTCCAATTGTTGATGCTGGCTAACAGTATCTGTTTTTCGTAAATCTCGTTGTCCATAGAATTTAAAAATTGCGTTTTGTATACCTCACCGGAACTTATGCGAGTGATTTAATATAATTCTAATACAAGCCGGTAAATTTATTAATTTCAAAATATGATTTAAAGAAAGATCATCAGAGAACAAAAAATTTTGAATTTTTCTATATGATCGCTTGACGAAAGTAAACTTTTGTACTGTACGATAACGATGTAGTCAACCTAGGATAGCACACTACTATGTAACCACATTCTCATAAAACACTAAAGAATACTCTAGATTGATTTTCTTTACGAATTCATGAGTGAAATGTCTCAAACCACCAAGTCTTCAAACTGATATGTCCAATATTTCATGTTCATTCATCGGACTTATCGTTTCCTCATTGGAATAATTAGTAAATGTTCATTTTCCAACACGTCATCACTTTTTTTAGATCTGGCCTTTTAAATTGTAATTACGTCCGATCATCGTACAATCTTCCTGGAAGTTTTACTAGCGTTAACATCGAATACCCGCTGAGGATTACGAGAATCCAGGTACTTTTCAGTTAACGGGATACCAGAAGACTATTGCGTTTAACAATTTAGCCCACGTGACTGTGCCAGCTTCGAGTAGCCCGCTTGACTGTTCTTGGAGTACTTGATGTTATGGAGAGGTTTTAAGTCGACGACACGAGTGACGTCACGAGCATGCGCAATTGTCCGGCGCCATCTTTGTGGTTTACGCTTTGTGTGTGTTTACGTGCGCTTTAGCTGGAGTTCTTGTGTTGTTTATTCGTCGCGAATATCACTATGGTGAATTTTCGTGTAATGCTAGTTAACTCGAGAACAAAGGAACGTCATTTTTAATATTTCCGGCATTGGACCCCAAACTGAGGAACTTTCACGACGAAGGCAATTTGCATGGCTCTCGAGAATTAACCAGAAAATTTTCAATACGGATACAAGAGTTTGTCAGAAACATTTCATTCCAGGTAAGCAATAACATTTGATTAGATAATCATTTATTGATAACTAGTAAACTTTTGCACGAGTACCATAAAATGTGTATAAGTCAATTGCGTAAATCCGTTTGTTAATTAATACCGACAAAATAAAGTTAAATAATTTTAACAACCGTAGATTTTAGTTAGAACACAATCATTATCTATTCAAACTTTATTTTTCACCTTTCAGTTCGTTTTCTTAGTTCTTTTTATCTCTGTGTCCTTACTCTTATAAATTTCTGTTTGTATCCTTGTCTACTTGGACCTTGTTTATTAATAGGACTTATTATACTGGTGGTATACAGGTGAAAATAAAGATGATTTGTTTTAACTTTCTAAGATCGCCTTTATTTGCTAATCGGAAATTACGCCACTATAATAATGAACGAGGTCTAAGTAAACAAAGATACAAAATTTTCTGTTTGTATCTTTATTACAAGCACGCACTAAGAAAACAATGTTTTCTTAGTGCGTGCTTGTAATAAATATAGAGTCCACATTAAAGTGTTAAGCAAAGATAATCACTTAGCAGATAGTTCAAAATTCATTTCTAATTCTTCAATTGTCCTTCCAGTCTAGTTTACATAAATAAGCGTGTGTATTTTTTTAAAGATATAAACCAATAATTTCCATTGTTCATAAGTTTCAGATTAACAGAAATTATACATAAATATGATACTTCATGTATTATGATTAAAAATCCCAAACAAGGATCAATTTAAATTTATATTAAATTCCTAACCTATTTTACGTATTAATTAATTAATTAATGCATTTCATTTGATGCATCGTTTAACATCACGTGGGTATGTAAATTACGTTTCTCCGGAGAAGCGATGTAAGATATATCCATGTACTTTAATGTTAACGGTAATTGTTCTTTTTAATATCTTGTTTTTTTTTTTTCTTTCTCCAATGCATGTGAATTTCACAATTTGGCAATTGCCAAAAGAGGAAGAAATCGCAATTCTTTTTACCAAGCTAAAGGTGTCTTACGTGTGGACAGTCACAAAATGAATTTGTATTTTTTCGAAGAACCAAAATGGAGATGTAACATTTGTTCGTGCCACGAAAAGAAAGATTCGAAGAGATCCCGTATTTCTTTTTTTGACTGCTCTTCGATTTATTTATTTCTGGTGTCCCGAATTAACTTCTGTGGAATTTTGTCAACTACAGCTAGGAATTAATCTCGGTATACGACTGTCGATTGGAATAATTATATGCGTAAGGTATGTGCCAATTCATTAATTTCCTCATCCGTGGTAAAAGTAGGCGGTTCAAACAAAGTTTTAGAGGTGAACAAAAATCTATTTATACGCAAAAAACATGTCGGACGTGTTCTTCCGCAGCAGTGGGTATTCAGCGGGATTTGCCGCGAGTCGAAAGTGTTTCCTAGTCACCGTGCCTGACCGTAAGAGATAACGTAACAGAAGATAGTGTAATCTACTACTTTTTGGCAAAACTTAGAAAGGTTCTGGGGAGTGCTGAATGGAGAAATAAGACAGTGCAGCACTTCCCGTCGTCATTTAAATTCATATATAATCGAATTTATGTGGCGTCGATTATACTCGAAGACAGACATGTTTACGGTAAACGGTGCGGTTTACGAAATCCGCAGGTTTATGCCTCCCGTGGAATATGGGAAAAATTTGTTATAAGTTTATACATTTGTTAACTTTTCGAAAAAATATTAGAAAAATTAAATGTATAAATCACGAAATAAAATAGCAATTCCTCTCTAAAAATTGCAGTAAAAAAAGACTGGCGTCCTGTTAACCGAAAACTACCGTTCTTTTTAATAATAATAATTTTATATGTATTAATATATTAATGAGAATTTTTTTTACTCCAAAGGAAAATATGACGGCCGAGCGGTCAAGGTGGCAGCCTACCGCTCTGTGAAACCCGGGATCGCATCCGGACGGGTCAAAAAATCCCCAAGAATTTTTCGGGAGATGGTCCGTTCGGAGTCTGGGCTCATCCCTCACCACCTGGTCGCCCCATTGTGAGCCTGGTCGAACCCAGAATGGGCTTGCTAAAAGAGGCCCTCTTACTGCCCACAAGGGCAAAAAGGTTTAAAAAAAAAAACCAAAGGAAAACCAGACTGGATGCCGACATTATGCATGGGGTACGAGAGTAGCCACAACCGAACTGCATATCGGGAGCGCTATGAAAGCACGTGACTAGGAGAAACACAGCCACTTGTAAGATAGTTATGGGCCTCTAAAGATTTGAAAGCTTTCGTTTGTTAAAGAGCGTAGTAATTCGCCGTCATAACCAAATAGTTTGAGGTCACCAAATTCTACTTTAGGCCAGACTCTTGATCCACAATGAAGATGGCTTCGTATGGATCAACGCCTTGACATAATGAAACTTTCTCTTCGTATAGAGCATCATCCCGTCCTGTCAGACTGCGAGAATAGTCCGCCAGAAAAGCTTTTTTTTTTTAACTTTGTCCGTGATATAAAAATACTGCAGTTCTGTTAAGTTTAAACTGAAAAAAGCGCTGCCAAATATCCAACCGCGTGCAAGCTAAGCAGAAGCTAGACCACAAATATAGCGCAACCGTGCGTTTTATCATGTAAAATGCGACCTTAAAACCTCTCTATACGGACAGGTTAGCATTAAAAGTACTCAGACAGCGAGGCAAAATAAAAGGAATTTATTCGTTTTTCAATCTAATAAATGTAGACACATAAATTGAAACTTTATAGTGTTTAAATTTACTTTTTCCTTTGGGGCACAGGATGCAATTTTAAATATAAGTTCTTTAAGTGGTAAAATAGTTTTCTATCGAATAAAAAAACGTTATATTGAATGTTTGTGGGCACGTGTTCTGAGCAATAGAGCCGTTATATTTGCTTATGCACTGTTGCCACCTAGTCAACAAATACAATAGCTAGGTTGAGGCCGAAGTTTTAAACGCGAAAACGTGTACGTCGGACGTTCAGCGCCGCTTTCCTGTAAGCCTAGAAGTTTGACAATGGTGTTTGGAATGTCCAGCATGATTCCACTGACTATCCAAACACCATTGTCAAACTTCTAGGCTTACGGGAAAGCGGCGCTGAACGTCCGACGTACACGTTTTCGCGTTTAAAACTTCGGCCTCAACCTAGCTAATAATCATCATCAAAAACTTAGCTACTAACTGCGCGATCAGTTGAAAAGTACGGACAGTTCGTATTAAATACGGACATGTTAAGTATGGTAACCCTACGATAACCCAAATATTGTTAGAGTAAGAGTAGGACTTCCGAATTTCGTCGAATTAAATTTCGTTAAAATATTTTAAAAAATACGTCTACTTCCTCGACATTGGCTATGTCTAAGAATCCCTGGAAGAAACACCAGCAACATTGTGTGTATTCGCACAGGGATGTTTTTCTATCGAATAGCAGATAGTATGGACCCACAAAATTTTTACTTCGCGAAAAATACATACTGTGTAAGTTGTGTAAAAAATATATGTTTTTAATTATAATTCTCGCATTTTTGCGCTTTACATTTACTTATATACGACGCAATGATATAGAAATGTATTTTAATAAATTATTTTTATATATTTTTCCGCTGTATATGTATTTTATGTACTGTCTTAGCTTTTATCTTTTTCCCCCTTGTTATACTGTAATTTTGCTGGTTTATTTGGGCTTGTTATGTAATGTGGAGAGTGACTCTAGGAAATGTCTTGGGCAATGTAATAAATAAATGTCATCAAACTTATTCAATGTTCAATAATTTTGTGTATTCTAATTACACACAAACTTTTTATTCATTCTGTAAATATGAGGACAATTTGTTTACACACTGTATATGAATGATAATGTTCACTTGGCCAAAAAGTGTAAATTAAACAATACAGAAAGCGTATTTTCTGTTTCTCCTCCTGCCACTTAATTTTATGCATGTTCCTGATATAGAGAACGTGATAGAGGACAAATATGAGCAGCATAGAAGTTCAATGTATTTTCTACTAGGATTGCATTTCATGCCTTCCATTAAACTTATTTGATTCCTGTTTGGTATTAAACTAGAAATAAAACCATTTTCCTAACAAACAAAAAACAAGATATAGAATATTTTAGTACTGATCATCCATTTGACTATCAGTTGGTTTTAACAGATAATTTCATATATGTGAATGTATTAGTCTGTTTAGCAGGACATATGATGTAAAGAGAATTTTGTAAACATCAGTAATTCATTCCTGAAGATTAGGCATTCTGTGAGCGGTAGCTTATTCCCATTTAAAATAGTGTTTTGCAATGTCCATCCAAACACCAACTAATTTCCTAAAACTAAACAAAATGCTCATATATTGGTAACAAACTGGCACATCTGGATTAAAATGTGTTTTTCTAGTCCTATAATGTGCTTTTTCTAGTGTTGGAAACATCCGAGATGTATTCTTAGTTTGTCGACCTGGGAACTGAAAGAAAAATGCATTTGGCATTCTACCAATTGTATTTGAAACGTGCAGGATAAGTTTACATTTGTATAACATATGCTTAGTAATTGGGTTGCATTGTTTACAAATTTTTCCTATAAAACACTGAATGAAAAACATATGAGCAATGTTCCCTCTAATTTTTTTTGTCGATGAGCAGAACATATACTTCTCTGAGCAAAAAAACTTTTTGCTGAGCAGATTCTGAGCAAAAAATTTTTCTGATCATNAAAATAATTAATTATAAAGTAGAGATTAAAATTAATTTTAAAACATTCTTTTATACAAAATATCTCTTGTCAATGATTTAATGTATTTAATTGAAATATACGTAGCAATAATCATGTTGCAGACAGAGTGAGGAATAAGTAAACAACAATTCAAATCGGTGTGCATGATCGCCTGTGCGGCACATAAATTCTCGTGCGCGGCAACAATTTGAGCAGTGCGCAGCTTAGAGGGAACATTGCATATGAGATATGTATTGTATGCTATAGGAACTTTTCCCTTAGTCAATATAAGCGCAATATAATCCTTGGTTCTAAGAAAATTTATATATTGTGGAATAAAAAGTTTTTTAGAAGTTTATAGGTAAATATTACAAAGCTTATTAAAAACACCACCTATTATTATGTTTTTTTAATAAACTAATGTTTAAAAATTATTTATCATAATTTGACCAAAAGATCTTTATGTATTGAAGAGATGGTGAGGATACTATTTTAAAAACAGTTAAATTTTACAAGTATACGTATTAGTGTCATTTAACTAATTTTATGTAAATGCAGTGTCTTTTTTCCTCAATTGACAAATTGAAGAAAAATTTTAAATTTACTTTCTAATTCCTACATTTTTTTGAAAAGTTTAATATTAATTGTTAATATTTATTTATGTGAAGAATAATTAGAATTCTATAAATTATGATGATTTATATTATTAAATTCTTTTGAATTTTAAGTTTGTGATACTACGGGTAAAATTCTAATCAGAATTTTTATCAATACAAAGAATACAATTAGCAACATATAAGAATCTAATGACAAATAGACTTTTAAAAAAGCCAAAGGTATTTATGATCAAACCTTTACTAACAAACACAAAGTTTATTATCCAACACAAAGATAACAAATGATCAGACAATTGGTATGTTTGATATCAAGCTAAATGGAGTAATTTATCCAGAACACAATGTATACTAATTTCAAGACCACAGACAATTTCAAGAATTGGGAGATACTGCCGACTTATGGTTGACAACGCTTGCTACACGACAGTAACAGACCGACAGTAACAGACCGACATCGCACACAAATAGCAACGGTTACAGTTACTCTGAAGCTTTCTGCAACAAATGGATGGATAATTAACAATATACAGAAGACTTATTTTGAGGATCATAAACAATGACATTTTGATTACATAAGAAAAAAATCATTATTTCTCAAAATAAATTCTTAAAATATTTTATAAATAAAATCTAAAATGTTGACTATATAAGATGACATATAATGAAGATTTGTCATTATTTACATCGTACTACATTACATAATACAAATTTATTTTCTATTGTGTATTGATGTATAAAAAGATATTTATTTTAGGAATCATTTTATAAAATCAATTATAAAAATGCAAATACAACTGAAAATGCCAACTCCTCTCCTTCCATTTATGAGGATGATGATGAATTGCATTTAAAACTTATTAAGGAAATTCTAATTCTCTTTCAATACCAACAAACTTCAATTGTTCTGTAGGTCCATATCTGATAAAAATTTAAATCAATATTATTATTATTATTATTATTATTATATTTACTATTTATTTTATTTAAAAATTTAAGAAATTTACCTGTAATCAAAGAAGAGTTCTTCTCCAGACTGAATTGCACGCTTTGCAAAAATACCAATTCGATGATCACCATTCACCATCATAACTTTGGCGTAACAATTTGGATTGATGGAATGATTTGCAAATCTAATTTTATTTCCTTTACGTGTGGCATCTACTACAAAATCTAAAATAATACTTTACATAATTATAAAAAAATTCAAAATTTAAGAATTTAAATACAGGATCTGGCATAAACAATTAGAAAATTTAAATTTTGCACCATTCCCACAAGTTTGATAAATGAACTCAAGCCATTTACTATGTAAGAACTGGGTTTAGTTTTGGTAAACAAGGAACTTTGATTGAAAGATTATTATTATTTCTTCTATGGAAGCATTTTCAAATATAATGAATATCTGCTATATAAAACTGAAAAACTGGGCAGTTTCTGTCACGGTATGCCCAAAAACAGCCACTAGGGATGTCCTTAGCTGTTAAATTAACAATATGAATAATTATATTTTATATTGTTACAGTATAATTCAGTATATTATTATTTGTAATAGGAATTCATTATTATTTTTATCTATCTACTATATAAAATTGAAAAAATGGCCAGTCTGTCAGCATATCAAGCACCAGCAAAGCATAGCAGCAAATCTAGAAATTGCCAGAGTCTGTGCTCAATCGATGCTCTACTGTACCATCAAAAAGAGTTATCTCAATGCTGATCAACCAAAAGGGTTCCAGTCGGACTATGTTGTGCTGAATTGAACGTTTTTGATACTAGATAAAAACAATAACTTCTAAAGTACAATTTTTTATATTTTTCAATATATTTATTTTGTTTGTACAAAATAAAGAAATAAGTTTTAATGATACAATAGCCACGATTATTGTTATAAAAATTTTCGTTAGGCTTAACATTGATGAAAATTCAACGCAAAGCGACACGCAACGGAGAAAAATTTAAAAATGGGATATATTAATATACTATTATTGGTATATACTAATATAGTATATTAATAATGTATTTTTTTGTACATAATCAGTTATCCAAAAAATCAATTTTCCGAACAACCCCAGTCCCCAATTGATTCGGATAATCGACGCTCTACTGTATTCGGCATGCATGCTGCTTGCTGTGTTGTTTAAAAAGAATTGGATGTAGTGATGTAGGTCATAGTGCATGACAATGATAACTATGCTTTTTTGTTTTATTATTATGTTTTGAAACGGAATATTACAGTATTTCTTTGCAATCATAATGGAAATATGTAGTATTTTGAAAGTTATTTCATGAGAATTGGATGTAGGGATGTTGGTTTTAGTACTGCACATGACAATGATAGTTATGGGCAGTTCACTTTCAATAGTGTTCTGCCAAACATTTCTGCACTTTAGGTAAACCATTTGTAATTAATTATTTATCATTGCTAAGCATACAAACTATTTAGTATGCCTCCTGATGCCTGCATCGGTTTTGTTATAATTTTGAAATTGAAAGAAAAAGTTCCAATTGTTTGATGCAGCATAATTTTTCCAAGTTAAGACTACTGAATCAGTTGTCAACAATCAATGCACATCTCTGAAAAAGTGGAAAGCATGAGAACAGCATTGACGAGAAGTTTCATATTCTGTATTACTCATTCACAATTTTTGAACAAGTTACACAGAAATATTTGATAAAAATTCAAATCTCATTCAAGCTATATTAATTTGTAATTTGTGCATCAAATGAAATTTTTTCATGATTTCAACCACTGATTCATAAACTATAATTTTTATTAAGATTTTTTAGTGTTTTGTATTATCTATCATTGTGTAATAAATTAAACAATAAGCTTCAAAAACATTTTTAAAACATCAAACAATTTTGCATAAATGTATTTAAATGAATTCCTAATTTTAATCATTTTCCATATAGAATATGGAAGTGATATTGTCTTCAAGAAGTGGTTAATACTTCTGTGTTTACTATTATAAACAGTAACATTTATTGAATATTTTTTCAAGTTATGAACTGTCTAATTATTTCTACTAGATCCTGTTTATGGTTAAAAATACTCACCATTATTCAGATTAAATAGGAAACTACACATATACTTATCGTAAACTTTCCCCCGACGATCGGCTTCGTCTTGGGAAATAATCTAAATATTCATTAAAACATCAAATGTAAATATTTGCATTTTAAAATACCACAATAATGCAAAGTTGATTACATGGTAAATGCATAACAACAACTTACTTCACCACAATATTCAGAAATAAATTCATTTTTTTGAGCAGTATCTTTCAAAAAAATTCCCCAACCTGCTACATCTGAAGGTGCTAAAAGTAAATGCTGTATAAAAGTAACATTGTTAATAATTATTAAATTCTGAATAACTCAAAAAAGAGGGATGACGACTATTTTTTAATAACAAACCTTTCGTAATCCCCTCTGCACACTAACATTTTTGCAAGAGATATTTTGAACATCAAACTGATCTGAAAAATAAAGATTTTTAAAAATCAAAAATGTTTTAAATTAAATTAAATAGAAAACAGTAAAATTTTCTTTATTTTATTTCATAAAATACTTGTTAAAATTTTATAATTTAATACTAAACAATAACATCCAAAAACATTGATATCCTTAATCAACAATGTATAATTTTTTTGAATCACTGTAACATTAAAAAAAATCAAATCAATGAAAACAATTTAAATATAAATATTTAAATTGTTTTCATTGATTTGATTTTTTTTTTTATAATAAAGTG
>NW_019384339.1:643406-647417 GCF_000671375.1 Centruroides sculpturatus | reverse complement strand
AAATACGGGGTAAAAGAATCCAAGTATACCAGCCCCTCCAACACATAGCTATACGTCAAAGAATAATTGCCCAACAGTATAGTATCACCTCGGAGTTTTGGATATTTACCTGCTTTCCTTAACTCGCTTAAAAAAGGAATTAATTGTTTACGTCTTAATCTAGATCTTTTTATAAGATCCTGTGAAATTTGAGTTTCTTTCCATACGTTCGATAGGTTTTGCTGTTTCATTTTTATAAAACTCGAATATATATAATCTCTTATTTGGGTATTTTTAATAATTAATTTAATTGTTGGATACTGTGATTTAGTTATTGGAATAATCGCTATTAAATCATCCATTGTAACCTCATGTAATTCTAATGATTCATTAATAAGATTAAACACTTCTAGCTTGGTAGGATTAGTTTACAGAAAACAAATAATGAAATCAGAGAATTTTATTTTTTGTCAAAGTAAAGTAATTTATAACATCAAAAATTTAGGTCATAATTTAACATTTACTTTTGTAAGTAATTTTTACACCGAACAATTATACACTATTGCGTTGAAAACTACACAACATAATAAATATATGTGATTGTTTTTGTATCTCAATGATAGAAATCCAATTTTTGGTGAATTTTTAAAATAAAATTTGTAAAATGATCTTGAGTGACTGCAGTTTGGATCGTTGTTTTGAAGGATAAAGTACAACTGACCAAGTCGTGGTAAAAGGGTTAAAATAGACATTAAATTTTACTTTTTTTCGAAAACTACACTAGTGGGGAAAGGGGAACTTCCTTTCTGTTCAACAGAGATAGTGATAGCAAAACTCAAAATTTTGACACGTTCCACAGCAAAACTCACCTGGGCTTCCGTCAAATGTCAGAAGCGTGACAAGATATTTGGCCATTTTTCATTGGAGAAAATTTTTAAATAAAAGAGATGGTCACTTCCATAAGACAGCTTTTTGTGACTCACTCAGATCGTCTCTTTTCCAGTTCAAGCTCACTTTCATTTTTGTCTTGTGCCTTCTTACTGTCAAATTGAAAGATCTCACTAAAGGTTCCGGTCCTACTGACCAACAAAAGACTGCAGTCAACATTGCAAAATATATTAAGATAATATATAAACTCTCTCTCTGAGAATAGGTATGAGGTAGTGGGTTAGACATGAAAGTTCTCTCACATTGTATTTTTCATTTTTGTAATTATAATATTTAGAAATGGAACAAATTCCATATTTTTGTGTTAATTCTCTTTTATTTTAAATAAATACAGTTTTTTACATTTTTAAGTTTTGGGTCAGATTCTTTTAAGAGTCTAACTCCATCATTGGACCACAAAACGCATAGACCTAATCCTCCTAAGTTTCCAGCTGATCTATAAGATTGTTTTATAGCCATTCGGAGAATAATTAAATCATGAGTTGGAACGCAATCTATATTTCTATTTCAACTGGTGTTGGGACCCTGACGTAAAAAGACAGATCTTACCAATCTTCCTTAAATTGTTACAGTTTTACCATTCTGAAAGTGAGAGGTATAGACCAGAACAGAAACCTATTTCACATAATCATTTAGAAATATTTCATGATTAAACATTATAATAATGGAATGGTTTAATTTTGACAAACATTAATGAACCTTTAAATCCAGTAACAAGTAACATTTAATAAAAACATCGAACAAACATTTTCAACCTTCACCAAGGTCTGCTTCAGATTTGTGAACCAACTGAATTCCAAAATTGAAACACGTAGAAATGAACATTTTTGAAACATTAATTTTAAATATTTGGAACATATAACATGTACAGATACTCAAAAGTGAAAAATATACAAATTCAAAATACATATAAAAAGCCAACACTTACTTGATCCTAAAATAATGTGTGTTTAGGTGTTGGCTTTTTATTGTATTTTAAATTTGTGTATTTTCCACCTTTGAGTATTTGCAAGAGTTATATGTTCCAAATTTTTAAATTTAATGCTTCAAAAATGTTCGATTCTACATGTTCCAATTTTGGAATTCAGCTGCTTCATAAATCTGAAACAGACCTTGGTGAAGGGTGAAAGCGTTTCTTTGATGTTTTTATTAAACGTTATTTGTTACTGGATTTAAAGGTTTGTTAATGGTTGTCATTAGTACCAGTAATTGAGTAAGAAGATAACTTTGTTTTAATTTTACTTAATAATTGAAGTAATTCATTGAATATTTACAAATAAAAAATTAAATATTGTGAGCCAAGCAAATTTTTCTTCTATGCCATTTCAAGCATATATTATGTTGCTGTTTGCCAACTCTGATATATTAAATAACTAATCTACTAATTCATGAACATACATTTTAATATTCTGTGAATACATAATGAATCTTGAAATGTATCATAATAGACATATATCTACATACTTTAAATAATTCTAATAACTATTAACTCCCTTCCACTCCAGATTCAAATTATTTATAAGTCCCAGTAATACTGGGTTTTAAAAATTGGCATCTGAGCTTTAAAACTCAGTTTCATTATTACTACCAATTTAAATAAATGTAAATCTATAAAATAAATCCTTTTTTATACTTTTATTACATATTACTACATAACATACAAAGCTATACATTACGTTTGTTAGTAACGGTTTATTAGCTTAGCTCCTTTGCGGTTGACTAGCGATTAACTTAGTTTATCTTTGATATTTTCTAGTAATAGTTCACTTATATTGTTAAAGAGTCACACAAAGCAAACGAATGACTCATTTAACATAAGCTTTCAAAAACAGTAAATAATTTTCATACACATCAATTACACCTGCCCTCAATTATAAACGTCATTCTACAACACACTTCTTCACATACTATACATTCATTAACCATGAGAAGAAAATGCATATATATATATATATCAATATATAGTAAGTGGGGTGTTACTGTATATATACAGTAATTGTAATTAATTAATTGCATTAAGTGGGGTGTTACTGTATGTATATATATATATATTCTTGTTTTTTGTGATAAAGTCATGTAGTTTCATTTGTCTCTTTTTTTTTCCTTAAGTAAATATCAGTAGCAAAAGATCGCATCCAAAAACGCCTCATTTTGCTTTTGCACTCCTTTCAAATCTAGATCATTCACTACAATTTGATTGACGATTTTGGTTATCTTACCAAACCTTTTACTTAGGAAATCTGTAGAAAAAGTTTTTGGGTTCTTCGTTTTCAGAATCTCTATTTTCCAGTTCCACATGAATTCCATGTTCTGCCAGTTCTTGAAGGTCGTCGTTGGTAAGGCTCTCACCAGAAACCTGCTGTAACTCCTCAATATCCTGCTCGTCTACATCTCCTAGTCCTGCTGTATCAATTAGGCTCTTCTCATTGAGAATTCTTGGAAACCTTCAGCCATAACTTCTTCCACACTTCGTTCATGCATTTATCAGTTAATTATTGCCAAGCAAAGTCAATATTGCTTATGGCATCCATGATGTTATATTTTTTCAAAAATTGCACAAAACAAACATAGATTTAAGGGAAGTAAAGTGCTACGACAAATTGCCATCATTTGCTGATTAGTTCATGTTCGTAAATAATCATATTATATACGAATCAATGAAATTCTGTGATAATAAATCAGCGTACATTTGAGATTTTTTTAGGCTTTGAGCAGACCGCATTATATCGAATCAATGTTAAGCGGGGTCTTGCTGTGTATATATCAGGGGTGGCCAACCTGCGGCTCTTTGAATGATTATTTGTGGCTCTTGATAAATGTACCCGAGTTCCCTTTTCATTTTTGTGTTATTATATTTTAAAAAATTATTATTGTTCCGTATGTGTTTCAAAATGTCTTTTAAATTACTAACAACAAATATGAAAGATTAAGTGCAACGTTGTAACAAATTTCATTTCCGTCCAAGTTAAGAATGATATGACTCATGGAAAACTGCGCGAACGAACATAAACAGTGGCGTAATCGTCCATTATCGACCGACTCCAGACCGATTTTGAATTTGTAAACTGTCATTGCAATGGACAG
>NW_019384339.1:626149-637045 GCF_000671375.1 Centruroides sculpturatus | reverse complement strand
ATTTTGAAAGAAAAAAACATGTTATTGTGCAGCAATAGAGAAAAATCCTAAAGAATAATTCCTCAAAACAGTAGTAATATTTAATAATTTGATTGTACCTATAGTATGTTAATATTACAGATAATATCTATAAACACCGAGTTTATTGCATATACTCAATTTTTAGATATACAGTGTCGGTTACTGGCTACAATTTTTGTTCTATTAAATATTGATGAAATTAATTCAAAAATATTTTAAATATGTCATGTCTTTCAGGTAAAGAATTGTATTACAAAAAATATTTTTTTTTTAAATTTTAATCTTGGCTTCACAAAAAATATTCAGTGAAACATTCAATTATTACTAATACATCAGTATATGTAAACACATTACCTATGCTTAGAATACTTTTTAATTAATTAAAACAGCCTTATAATTTATATAAAAAAATTCATTATCATTTATATGATTTCTTTCAAAATATGTATTTCAATAACATCGATAAATAAATGCTGGGCGAACCACTGTCCTATTACTGTAGTATAGAAAGTTTAGTAGTATATTTCAGTTTAATTATGACTTGAATTCAAAATTTTGCTCAAACTGCAATTAAAATCTAGTTAACAGACTTTTTTCCATATTTTAAATAGTTTTATTCTTATAAGTGAATTTTTATTTTTAAATTTCAAAATTTAAGTTCATATACTGTATAAAGACGTAATGTTAAATTGTTTCTAAACATTTCATTGTTTTTAATCAAATGTCAATAAATATGAAATATTGTATTCTGATATTTCTTTATTTATTAGGAAAATATTGTTTTCTGATAAATTCTGATATTTCACAAAAAGTATTTCATTTTTAATTAAAGCATATCAATTTTAATTACAAATAAATAAATAAAACACCAGTATTGCATTCAGCCATACAGAGTTATTTGTATAATTCTAAAGTATACATATATATGAAAATTAATCAAATTGAAAATTATTTCTTAAAAGTATTTTTATTCATAATAATTATGACATAATAAATATTCATATTTATCAGAAAATATGTCATTAATATTTGTTATGATTATTTTAAAATTTAAAACTGAATAAAAATATAGATTTACCTTGATTATTCTGCCTTTCTGTAATTTTTTTTACCGTAGTTCTAATACTGTCATTACTGTCTTCACTACTAGGTTCTGGTCTTCGATAAGAAACGTCATGTTCGTTATTATCTAGTAATGGACGTTTTTTTCCTATCATGATAAATTATTTACATAAAATACCATAAAAAAAACTTTTTAAAATTATTGTAAAATATATATATTTGTTGATATTAGAAAATTATTAGAGAGGAAATAAAATGATGCATATTAATTTATGAAATATATACATACTAGCAGATAGGCCCGGCATTGCTCGGGCAAAAAGTAACGATAGCGAAGATTAAGATTATTACATTATAGTCAATCTTACCCGTTTTCAAAAAATGCAAGAATTAGGTTCCCCTGTTTCTAGACTAATTAGAGAATTTTTAGATGGGTTAAAAAATGTTTGATTTCCCGCAGAAACGAAAAAACTGCATCTGCGTCTGTAAATCTTGCCCGTCACTTTCTCTTAACACTTCCATTGTTCACACTTTCCCGTGGGGGGAAGTGTTAACAACCTCATCCCAGCTGGTGGAATTTCAAAAAATCCCTTCTTAGTGTATATTCTTGTGACGTGCCCTATTAAAACGCAATCAAAAATGCAAAAAACCGCATCTGCGCCTGTAAATCTTGCAAATTGCTTTCTCTTAACACTTCCATTGTTGACACTTCCATTCTTAACACTTCCATTGTTGAAACCTTAATCCTGTCCCTCTCCCCCAGGGGGAATTTCGAAAAATCCCTTCTTAGTGTGCATTCTCGTGACGTATCCTAACTGTGTACCAAATTACAACTTTCAACTCCTAACCGTTTGGGCTCTGCACTGATTATGATTATTATTATTATCAACTCGTCTCGATTATATATATAAATAAATTAATTTTATAAAGCAAATATTCATAATAAATTGTTATTAAACTTTAATTATAAGCATTAAAAATCATTAATATAAAATAATATGATCATTGATAATGATTCAATCAATAAACATAGATAAAGTTTCAAAACATTCATAATAACTTAGACAATGTTTTAAATTGTAAATTGCACACTTTTGAATACTGAAAATAATGCAAAAGTGGACATAACTTTTACTTTCCTGACTGTAATGTATACCAAATAAGGGAAAGTATTGGAATTGTGCCAAATTTTACCCTCAGAGATTTTTGCAAATCTCCAGGTTTTGAGACCTCAAACTCAAAAGAATAATAATAAAAAGTTTCATCGATGTGTGTGTGTTGGTGTCTATTTTGTTTAATATCTCAGGAGGGGATAAAAATTAAAAAATGAAAATTGAAATGATAGCTTATGTATAAAGGATATTGATGCCATTAAATTTTGGTGGTTAAAAAATTAAGGAGATGGTGTCATGTGTTACATCTCAAGAGGGGTCGGACTTAACAAACATTTTACTCACAAAATATATAACAACATTTTACTTGATACTTAATGAACATTTTACTCACATTTTATAACAATCTAGTAACAATGGTGTCACGCACACACAATTTTATTTATTCTGATTAATCATATAATGTTAATTTTAAAGTAAAATCTGATAACAGCCAATGCAATGCATTGTTAGATTTTATTTACTGATATAGTCATTCAAACTGCATTTGTTTTAGCTATCCTTTCAACAGAATTTAAAAAGTTTCATTCAGCAATAGTATAGTATAAAAAATACTGTATGTTCTTTCATTGTATATTTATTTTAATGTAAAAATCTAAATTAACAAGTTTGTATAGATAATGAGAATCAAGTAAGTGATTGTGAAGTTATGGACTAAAAGTTTGTTGATACAACAGTTCTTCAAAAGATGCTCTTACTGTTGACTGTCATCACTGATTTACTTCAAACTTTTAAATACAAAAAATTTTGAGTACATATTTACCTACAATGATAAATTAGTCAAATATTTTATTATTGATTAAACTCCACTATCCAGCTCCCCGATGGTCGCTACACTAACAACATGGAAAAACTATCATGTACAGTACATTCTCACTAGTCTTTATCCTTTGGATGACAGTACACAAATGGTCATCAGAAGTTCTACACTCACTCCTCCTAACACAGACAATGACCATAACTTCACCTACATTGAGGTTTCGAATGCCATCTGTTCTCTCACTGATAACAAAGCCCCAGGCCTCAATGGCATAACCACTAGGATGATTAAACATGCGTTTGAGGCCAATCCTACAGCGTTTGTTGTTCTTTTTAATGTGAGATCCGAAAGGCCCTGGGTCTATTTTATGAATTTTTATTGATAATACTAAATTATAGACACAAAATATTATTTCGTTTTTGGTGAAAAAACTGGTGTTTTAGACGTGGAAAAACCAGATAACAGATGCTACTTCCTTTCACAGAAGAGAACATCCTCTGTTTTTCCGTATCTGGTTAAAAATCTCGCTCAGATGGGAAATGGTTCCTCCTCGTTCATCCCCCTTTCGTCCGTTCTCACGAAAGAGTTACTGGATGATGATTGGACGAAAATTTTAAGATATAAAGGAAATTAGTCCAAATTCGGGGAGTTCTTCGACAGATCCGAAGTATCTAAACTCCACGCAGATTTCCTCCTGATGGCCAACGCCCTAAACGGAGTCCGATAGACTAAGTCCCGAGTCGACACTTAGAAGAAGTGATATTTTTATATTTGGTGCACGAATTGATCTCCCGTATGAAAGTAATAGGAACCCTATCTACAAGGTGTCCTCTACCTACAGAAACGAAGACGACGACAACTAACAGGTCGTATGTTTAGAATCATTTTGTGAGCTCTCTCTCTCGATCGCGCATTAGCATAGAAAAGGTCGTAGCCTCTAGCTTGTCGCTAAATGGTTGTAATCGAATATTTTTGTATTCGTTTGTTTGAGATTTATTAAATTTACTCTTGTTTTATTTTATAAGAATGTCTCCTCAATTTATTCTGAATCAGATCGTAAACGCGTGTTAATCCGCGTATAATAAGATCGATTAACTGGTGTCAAGGAATCCTGATGAACGTCTGAACTCCTCGTTCAGATCATTTTAAAATACGCTCTCCTATGTAAACTTTTTACGATTGGATCTTACGATTCGAAACTCGGAGAACTATTCTCACGGAATAGGCCGATTAAGTGGTACTAACGAATTAGTGTACCCCCGGCTGATCTCACATTAATATCTGCTTGAACATAGGCCTTTTTCCTACTCAGTAGAAAAAAGGCTAGTGTTAAATTGATTCCCAAACCCACCAGTGCTAACACTTACAAAAAATACAGACCAATCTGCCTTCTCCAAACTCTGGGAAAAGTGTTAAGTGTTAGATGGTCTAATGATTAATAGGATCACTTGGCATCTACGCAAGCATAGAGTCCTGCATCAGAATCAGTTCAGCTTCTCTAAAAACAAAGGTACTATAAATGCCATCTACCAGGTTGTTAATTATATCCACCAGGCTAAACATAATAATCAGTATATGGGAATAATTACTATTGACTTTAGAGATGCCTTTGTTCACACCTAGTGGCTTTCTATCTTGCACACATTATACACTCATCACTGCCCTCAAAATCTTTACAAACTTCTTCAATCCTATCTTAGCGACAAGAGTGCAGGTGTTTATACAACACAAAATAACGTAATCATACATATCACTCAGGGCTGTCCTCAGAGATCAAGGTCTGGTCCTGGTTTCTGGAACATAGCTATAACTCTATCCTGCACTTAAACAACACCCTGTCTCCTGGCTGCTCCATACAGGGCTATGCAAAAGACACAGTTATCTTAACTTTGTACAGGAACAGTGAATGCTTACAGGACATTTGCAATGATATTCTCAATAACATTCACCAGTGGAGTTTTAAGCATAGGCAACCTATTAACACTGACAAATGCAAATGCATGATAGTTGGTAGGAACACGCCACTCGTCAGGAAGCTTACCCTTTGAATAGGTGCTCACAGAATAAAGCAAACAATGGAAATTAAATATTTAGGTGTTATTCTTGACGAGAGACTTAACTTCACTCCCCACATCAAATACATCACAGACAAAGCTAAAAAGATGGCCAACACCTCAATAGTATTGCTAGGAACATATGGGGTCTTTCCCATGTGTTCCTAGCAATACAACTTGGCCCAAATGCTACTAAGCTTATTTATAGGGATGCAATTCAGACAGCACTCCTCTATGCCAGCTATTCCCAACCTTTTTTCATTAGCGTACCCCCCATGGCATTTCCAACTTCCCAACAAGCAATGCATGTGCAAATCTTGCACTGTCTGTTTGTAGAGAGTGTCACCATTTTGAATTTTATTTTGACTCGATTCTCAGTCCCCTGAGTACCTACAAGTCTGGTTTTTTATGCACGCATGATTTGGGCACCTAATACTTTGTGCCAAATTGCAACTTTTGACATGTACCTTTATACCTCTAAGCTGGTAACACAGCAGGCAGTATAATTTTATAAACAAGACACAGTCTTGTCAATAAAAAATTAATAAAAATACNAGTAAGTTCAATATAAAAATTTAATAAATTTTTAAATTTCTTTAAAATTAATTTGAAATAAAAAAAAAAATACTGCAATAAAATTATTACTACATACCTGGCTACAAGTTTTTCCCATCATTATTTGAGAAATAGCACAATAATTGTTGTAAAATACTCTCCACAATACTCGAAACAAAGACTGTTCGGCACCAGACCATTCCACGTCAAGTTCTGTCGAATTCAAAGGCGGCATCATCATAGAATAGGATTCATCTGTCATACATGGGTTATTTTTTCCTTTGGAAAAGGATGAATTCAATGAGGAATTTGTCTTGTTGGTAGACAAGAGAAAATTTGATACTTCAGTACTCAATGACGAGAGATCAGAAAGATATTGTTCAGAACCAGAATGGACAGGTAAAGAATTGTCAGAAGGGTTAGTTTGGTGGAGCAACTCTAAGGAAGATTCACAGACAGAAGATACAGAATCTGGTGATGTGCTATTAAACATATCTGCTATCATAGGAGCTTCATCCTCATCTGTTCCATCAGGAAAATCTGTTTGGATAGAGATAGTTTCTCTCACAGACTAATATGAAATGTTAATTTTGGGAAAGAAGACATCAGTAGATCCATTATTAAAATTATGTTTTTATTTTTTTTTTTTTTACATTGGAAGAAGAAAAAAGCAATGATATCATGCTTATTGAAATTAACTAAAATGTTTTTCATAAACAAAAAATGTATCTTTTTGTTATATTAAATATGAAATTTATAAATTGAGTTTTAGCAAATGAAATGCATCATTTAATAAAAATTTTATACATATTATTCTCAAACTGTAAACAATAAAATAATCTTTATTATACAAAACTAATAATTATATATCTAAACTATTAGAGATCGACATAAGATTTCTTCTCTCTCACACAATTTTTCCCCAGATTAAAAACGAAGCTGATGTTCATTAGTTTACATATGCAAATATGAGGTCACATGACTATATCAGAGTCATATATTGAAATGAAGATGCTAAGAGCTGTAACCAGATGGCATGAGCAGAAGGTGGTCACAAATATGGGTAAGAGAATCTGGAATGTAAGAGAACTTTTATTCACATGTAATAAAAACCATTCATTGACAAAGAGACATCCATTACACTACCTACAAAATCAACAGTCTCACTGAAGCTTACAAACAAACTGACTCATATAGTCACACAGTCAGTCTGCACAGAGATAAATCCTGGTAATACTCACTGGAAAGAGAGATGAATTTTGAATCTGTGATGTCCCCAGGCTGGGAGAAGAACTTGTCAATTCCAGAAGAGAAGCACATATAAACACATCTTTGAAAAGAGGTTGATGAAAATGAAGAAAATAAAAGTAATCAGGAAGGCACACAGTAACAGAACTGAACAAGAGTGAGCCTCATGTTCTCGAAACACAGATTTTTTTTATAGATTGGGTCCTTCAATCTTCACATTCTGAATGGTTTCAAATATTCTTCCCAGCAACTCAATTAGGCTCCCACCTGTTTCTAGATGAACTTTAAGACAATCTCAGGGCATGAAAAAGATTGATGCTGACAATTAATTTGATGCCAAATTCAATTCCAATCAAATCTTCTTTGCCTTAAATCAGAGTGTGTATACTTCACTCTAACAATAATTTAATGCAAATGTTTGAAGTCATTTGGAATTTCACAGAATATAAACAGCTTTCTTCTTTACTTCAAACTTATATCAGACTGTGTCAATCTTCTTATTTGATCATTTCTCACAATGAAGTGTAATATAAATGACACAAGGCTTTCTTTACTTCTGTTTAATTCTCTTTTTCTATTTGCCGAGATACATTTCAGCAAACAGAAAAAGAGAATTAAACAGATGTAAAGAAAGCCTTGTGTCATTTATATTACACTTCATTGAGAGAAATAATCAAAGGATATAAACAATTTGATAAGATTCTTTTTGATAATATTCTTTTGATAAAGTTATTAAAGGAAAGGGGTGCACGTCTTGATACCTGCAGGCCTTCATACAAAGGAAATAGTTCTGTGTTCATTACAATGTAGAACATAATATACAGCATAATCCATTTTAATCAATCCATTGGAATAACTCAAAAAATACACATCCTATAAAAAATTCATTAAATCAAAAATGTTAGACTTAAAGGGGGACACAAGATGAGGGTATCAGTTTTATCATAGATGGTGCTACAATCAATGAAAATGGAGTCGACTTCATTTTCCTAAAAGGAAACTCCCTTTTTATTGCATATTATGATTCTTCAACAAAAACAAACTTTTATCTGAAACCCATATCAGAAGTTACAAGTGTTCGAAGTTTTATGCAGTTGCCACAGTGTGTACATGTAAATCAAAAAAACATTAGGACACTGTTATTATTTGATGAAATCATTCTTTTTCTTCAAATAATGAACTGATACAAATAATGAACTGATACAAAACTAGTGCCACAGCACATTAAAGCCATCAAGCTTGTGATAAAGAGATGTTGCTCTTGATTCCAGTTAATGTATGATGCATATTTTTTAAGATATTCCATTGGTTTGATTAACATGGCTAAGTTTGTCCTGATTGATTAAGACCAATTTGAATACAGAACTGAATATGCATAAAACTTAGAAATTTAAAAATAAATTACTTGTTTGGATTTCAATGGAAATGGTCTGTTTTTTTAAATTTAAAATTAAGAACTAATTACAGTATTTAATACTGTAATTTGTGTGTTCCATTATTTCTGGTATTGAAGTAATTAAAAATAATTTTGTAACTATTTTGTAAAACTAGATATATTTATGGTGTAGTAAACACTAGTATTGTGTTTTATTCCAAAGACACATGGCAAATTTTCCACCAAATTCCACGGTTTCAAAAAACAAATCAACAAATCTACAGAAACTAGAAACGGCAAGACTCATCAAACAAAAATGCAAAGAAGCCAACAGCAAGATCACAGACAGGAAGAGAAAATACAAGTTGACTGAAGAGGGGCAAAGTCCGAAACGAGTACAAAACAATGTACCGTATCGACTCAACTAATAAAGGAATTTGATGGAAAATTTGCCATGTGTCTCTGGAATAAAACACAATACTAGTGTTTACTACGCCACAAATATAAAACAGGACACGGTTTCAAAAAACAAATAGATATATTTAACTGAAAATCTCCTGATTGTATTAACTTCCAGTTTCCAATGTATGGTACAGTACATGTCAACTGTCTTAACTAATTGTTAAGCACTGTCACAATGTACGAAATACCAATTATAAAAGAAAATATAATTTTTCAAATTGAAGTACACATTGTTAGTATAGTGCATGCTTGCATTGTCAACCATGACAACATTGACATTGTAAGTGTTATGGTCAATATTAAAGTTAAAAAAATGCATCCCTTATAATGATATATCTTGTGCATTATCACTTTGTCTCATGTGACTTATGTGAAGATGGAAACAGTGCGCTTTGTATTAAATGACTTAATATATAGTCATTTCTATTAAATTCACAAAATTTTGACATTTTATATTACATATTAACCAATATTTTATATCAACCAAACTCATTAATATAATGCCTATCCTACAAATTAATGCAGTCTTTGTATAAACAGATAATATAATGAGCAAAAATTATTGTAACATTGTCACAATGCTAAGCATCAATTTTTAGTCATATTTTTAAATTTATTTAATTTAAAATATATGATCTGGATCTCAAATTATTAGTGTCTTGCCCTGTACATTATACTTTTCCTGACAATAACAATAGTCACGCCGGTCATCTAGGTAACCATTCCGGGATAATTTTTGAATTGAAATCACACGTCTTCTCATCTATACCAGAATTCATATATAGTTAATTGGGCCTCCTGCCCCAAAGCATTCCATATCTGGTCTTGACTTTCATCTATTAAACACCGTTCTCTAGATTAAGGAAGGACAGACACACAGATGAATGTAGAAACTTAGGTCTACAACTTTTTCAAATTGCAGCCCAATAATAAGGTTTGACTATATTATATTCTATTTTATGGATATTTCATAAAATATTTTGTATTCGTAATTATAATTATTTGTAAATAAATTTTGTGAATATCATATGTTTATATGACAATCATAAATAATTTTAAATTTCACAATTCTAATTGTAAATGCATTTCATTTGCTAAAGTGAAATAACATTATATTTTAAATTCCTTGGAATAAAAAATGATAGTTCACACACTTAATTAATGCTTCAAAAATTGAATTAATTACACAAACTTATTACGTTTACCCACAAACTCAAAAACCTTAATTAGGAAGAATTATAATTAATATTATTTTGTTAACTTTAATTCATCTGAATCTATATTAAACTATCACTGTAAAAAATATCTACAAAATATATTTTATTGCAACAAATTTTACTTCAGTTTCCAAACATAAAACTATTTATTACTACTTTTATGTATTTATAATAAATAAAATGAATTTTGATATTTTAATATAATAAATGTTTAAAATAGTTCAAATTTATAAATTTTATAATTTCAAACTTATTCTATATGATACATATATAATATTTATAATATATTATAAAAGATACTCTAAGAAATGTAATGAAAAAAATACATAATGTACTGAAATCACTATTATAAATATAAGAAAAATGTACAGAAAGCATTCACATTAACAGTGAATCAATATATATTTATAATGAAAAAATAATGATTTAGATCAGCAATAAGAAATTTTTAATCTATACAAACTGTATGTTCAATCTAAACTCAATAAAAATTATTAATGAAACAACTCATATCCATTGTAATTACATTTTTATAGTAATTTAGTTATCATAATAATGTATAAATTATACAACACTTAAAAGTTTTATAATTTTT
This sequence comes from Centruroides sculpturatus, assembly GCF_000671375.1. NCBI lineage: Eukaryota > Metazoa > Arthropoda > Arachnida > Scorpiones > Buthidae > Centruroides > Centruroides sculpturatus. The sequence goes on along the minus strand of NW_019384339.1, from coordinate 626,524 downwards.
TTATGACGTAAATATTCAGTATTAAGAAAACTTCTTAAATTGGAAACAACAAAAAATAAAACACTTTTTATCTTTCAATTCTTATTCCTTTTTCAATATTCTCACAATTTAAGATTATTATTAATAATGAAGCAAAAAAATTTTTAATCAATCATGGTGTTAGTACACACTACCTATAAAATCTCGTTTGTAAATTACAGTTGATCCCCCTATAACACTGTTGATAATTCCGTTTTATATGAATTCAATGTTGTACGAGTCACTTAGATTTTACAAATACGTGTGCCAGGCTGTGAACGGCTCACGTATTTGTAAAATCTAAGTGACTCGTACAACATGGAATTCATATAAAACGGAATTATCAACAGTGTTATA
>NW_019384339.1:605345-621060 GCF_000671375.1 Centruroides sculpturatus | reverse complement strand
GGAGTTCTTCGACAGATCCGAAGCATCCAAACTCCACGCAGTTTTCCTCCTGATGGCCAACGCCCAAAACGGAGTCCGATAGACTAAGTCCCGAGTCTACACTTAGAAGAAGTGATATTTTTATATTTGGTGCACGAATTGATCTCCCGTATGAAAGTAATAGGAACCCTATCTACAAGGTGTCCTCTACCTACAGAAACGAAGACGACGACAACTAACAGGTCGTATGTTTAGAATCATTTTGTGAGCTCTCTCTCTCGATCGCGCATTAGCATAGAAAAGGTCGTAGCCTCTAGCTTGTCGCTAAATGGTTGTAATCGAATATTTTTGTATTCGTTTGTTTGAGATTTATTAAATTTACTCTTGTTTTATTTTATAAGAATGTCTCCTCAATTTATTCTGAATCAGATCGTAAACGCGTGTTAATCCGCGTATAATAAGATCGATTAACTGGTGTCAAGGAATCCTGATGAACGTCTGAACTCCTCGTTCAGATCATTTTAAAATACGCTCTCCTATGTAAACTTTTTACGATTGGATCTTACGATTCGAAACTCGGAGAACTATTCTCACGGAATAGGCCGATTAAGTGGTACTAACGAATTAGTGTACCCCCGGCTGATCTCACATTAATATCTGCTTGAACATAGGCCTTTTTCCTACTCAGTAGAAAAAAGGCTAGTGTTAAATTGATTCCCAAACCCACCAGTGCTAACACTTACAAAAAATACAGACCAATCTGCCTTCTCCAAACTCTGGGAAAAGTGTTAAGTGTTAGATGGTCTAATGATTAATAGGATCACTTGGCATCTACGCAAGCATAGAGTCCTGCATCAGAATCAGTTCAGCTTCTCTAAAAACAAAGGTACTATAAATACCATCTACCAGGTTGTTAATTATATCCACCAGGCTAAACATAATAATCAGTATATGGGAATAATTACTATTGACTTTAGAGATGCCTTTGTTCACACCTAGTGGCTTTCTATCTTGCACACATTATACACTCATCACTGCCCTCAAAATCTTTACAAACTTCTTCAATCCTATCTTAGCGACAAGAGTGCAGGTGTTTATACAACACAAAATAACGTAATCATACATATCACTCAGGGCTGTCCTCAGAGATCAAGGTCTGGTCCTGGTTTCTGGAACATAGCTATAACTCTATCCTGCACTTAAACAACACCCTGTCTCCTGGCTGCTCCATACAGGGCTATGCAAAAGACACAGTTATCTTAACTTTGTACAGGAACAGTGAATGCTTACAGGACATTTGCAATGATATTCTCAATAACATTCACCAGTGGAGTTTTAAGCATAGGCAACCTATTAACACTGACAAATGCAAATGCATGATAGTTGGTAGGAACACGCCACTCGTCAGGAAGCTTACCCTTTGAATAGGTGCTCACAGAATAAAGCAAACAATGGAAATTAAATATTTAGGTGTTATTCTTGACGAGAGACTTAACTTCACTCCCCACATCAAATACATCACAGACAAAGCTAAAAAGATGGCCAACACCTCAATAGTATTGCTAGGAACATATGGGGTCTTTCCCATGTGTTCCTAGCAATACAACTTGGCCCAAATGCTACTAAGCTTATTTATAGGGATGCAATTCAGACAGCACTCCTCTATGCCAGCTATTCCCAACCTTTTTTCATTAGCGTACCCCCCATGGCATTTCCAACTTCCCAACAAGCAATGCATGTGCAAATCTTGCACTGTCTGTTTGTAGAGAGTGTCACCATTTTGAATTTTATTTTGACTCGATTCTCAGTCCCCTGAGTACCTACAAGTCTGGTTTTTTATGCACGCATGATTTGGGCACCTAATACTTTGTGCCAAATTGCAACTTTTGACATGTACCTTTATACCTCTAAGCTGGTAACACAGCAGGCAGTATAATTTTATAAACAAGACACAGTCTTGTCAATAAAAAATTAATAAAAATACTGAATAAATAATAAAAAAAATTACTGCTTGTACAGAAAATCTGAAGAAACTAGCTACTGAATTGACCCCTATCGACTTAGAAATTAAATGCATTATTTGGCAGGAAAATCTTGTCACCTTACCCTGGCTAGATTATAGTGACTCAGATGTCGACAAAATGATTAGAGTAGGTAAGATTTTCCCCCAGTTTGACCTTGATCAATGATATCAAAATTCAGCATCGACAAAAATACCCTCCCAACTTACGATTACCACCCCTCCCATCAGCTTGCCCCTGACATTTACTTCGAAGATCCAGGTGATCATCCTATCATGGTTCCAAGATGGGTGACAAAGTGGGTGCCGCATTTGTAGTTTTCTCCGACTTAGGCCACACTTCCCAACGCTTGCTTCTGTCTAGGTACACAGTGCTCATAGCACAGGCAGAAATTTTAGCTATTTATATGAGCTTAATTCACATTAAGTGTAGGAAGGACAAAAGAAACTACTTACACTATCACATTTATTCCGACAGTAGGGTAGCTTTACACAGGATTGTGAAGTCTAATAACTAATTAAAACCCATCCATATCATACACCACATTCTCACACCTTAGACAACAACAGAATAGATTTCCAATGGATTCCGGGTCATGGGGGGTTCTCAGCAATGAGACTGCTGACCATCTTGCCACACAAGCTGCAAAGTCTTCAGTCACTAGTACTTTCAGTTACATTCCTACCTCGTAAATCAACAATCACATCAAGAAGCAAATCTTCATTCTCTGGCAAGACAGCTGGGACCTTGATACCACTGGTAGGCTCACCTACACTTTCATCCCAAGGTTGACACTATTGCGATTCTTTGCCACTTTTATCCTAGTTATCCCTTCCTCAACTACATACAGGACATGGCAATTTTAAACAATACTTGCATTAGATTTAACCTTGGGGACAATCCACAATCCGATTGTAGTATTCAGAAGGACCAAACACCACTTCACTTAGTTTTTCGCTGCAATAGGTACAATCATATTAGAGATAGTTTAATGAGAACTGCTATTCTTGAAGGGTACAACTGGTCTTGCAACCCATACCAACTCATTCACAAGCATACAATGTTCCATCATTTCCTTGCATTCATATCCCTTAGTGGGGCTTTTGAGAACACTTACCTTGGGAGCACAGATGGCAATTAGCAAAGCAACGGAATGCCCTTGCTTTGTTTCAACTGTCAGTATATAGCTGCCTTTCAACTTTGTATTTTTATTCTTATTTTCCGTCTTCTTTTCAGTCTAAATTCAGTGTTTACGTTAGTCCTAATTCTAAGTTAGATTAGGGACTCTTAGCTTAGTTTCCGGTTAGGTTAAATTAGATTAGGGTTGCTAGCTTTAGTAGTCTGGTTAGGTTTGTCCTAGGTTATGGTATGTTAGTTTAGTTAGTGAGTAAGTTACTGTTTAAAAAATAATAATAATAATAATAATAATAATAATAATAAATAAATAAAAATAATAATAAATTTTTTTAATTAAAAATAAAATAAAATAAAAATTAGGGTCTCTTCTGTCAATCAATTCATCTTGTCTGATTTGTCATCGTGTTCGTTTGTTTTAACAGTCTGTCTAGCCGTTAATAGTATTGAGATTTGTGCTCGTATTCAGTTTTATTAGTATTAAGTAGATATAAGTCTTCCTACTAACAGCCATTTGGCACTAACTTCTGCACAGCTATTCATGGCAGCACTCAATTATTGGTGTTCGCTACACTCAGGTTTTCTTTTAGACCCTTTGGGAGACTACAGCCTTGCAGCCTAAAAACTGCACACGACAACAAATGTAGAGGGTAGAGTAGCCATATGTACTCTATTCAAAGGAATCTTACCTTTCTTTACTGTCTATCTCCTCTCCCTCCTCCCCCCTTTCCCTTACCCTCTTTTCCGCCAGCTAAATACCTTGTGTACGGCCAATNATTGAAACCCTAGAACAGGGACGACTCAGCACCTATTTCCTTCCTAAGGAAGTGTTATTAACCACTCTTAAAGAAATCCAACTTCACCTTCCCGAAGGATATTCCTTCTTAGAAACGCCACAAATGGAAACTATGTTTAAATACTACCAATGGACATCTATTACTGCAGTCGCATTACCTCAATTACTTCGTATCTTCGCCAAAATACCTCTTATTACTCCCACGGGATATTTTGATATCTATGAGATCATACGATTACCTGTATATTATCCAACTCTTAGAGTTTCCGTCTATTATAACAACTCATCCCACTCGCCTTATCTAGAAATCGTCAATCATATATGTTATTATCTTACTATGACTTAACTCGATGTCAAACAACTCCTATCGCCATATGCTCACCAAATGTTCCTATCTGGCAATCACCACGACAAAGTTGCGAATATTCCTTATATCTTGGAAATGAAAAATCTATTAATCGCCTGTGCCCCAGACGGCTAACAGGATCTTACTCACCTAGGTTTCGACGGATTGACAACCAGGGAACATGGGCGTATTCCGTGCCAAATCCCATGAGTCTAACAATTAAATGTCCTTCTACAGGAAAGGAAGAAACTCCAGTACTAATCTCCAAAATAAACAACACCGGTATATTAACACTCCCGGAAGCCTGCATAGGATATCTCCCCGGAATTATTTTAACATCTCATTTCCAGCGGAAAACCGCTATTCAAATCGAAAATATCAGACACTTCCTCATTCCACCTATTGAAAATATCATAAATGAAACCGAACTAGAAATAATTCGCAACCATCTCATCAAAAAGGAACACACAACTTTGCCATCTGAGAAACAACCAGATTCCGACGTTTTACGAGCGGACCAATCTCTACATTCAATGGAACTCGATCTAGACCGACTTCTCTTGGCCCATCACAGTCAACACAGTTACCCTCTGACCTCTACCACTTCACCAACCGTTATCATTTTAAGTTCCATCCTTGCTACATTGGAAGTAGGAGGCATCCTCATAAAGATATATAAGGCCCGCCAAGCCTTCCAACCCCGTGTCCGCCGAGTTCGTCCCACCATAGAGTTACGTGAGGGTGCTCCTCACACTACGTCACAAACTCCCCTAGTAATTTCCACTTCTCCAGGAGACCGAACTCCTCCCTTAATGTAATCAAATCACCTCCTTCATCAATCTTTAGCATGATCCAAATATCATCACTTTTTGTTTTATTATCATTGTAACCGTTAAATCTCATATTTACCTTGTGTAACCTAAATATCAATAATAAACATTTAGATTTACTCATATGTTTTTGTTATTGTGGTTTATTCTCACCGCGTTATCATAACAAGAGAGAGAGAGTATTTAAAATCTTAACTGTAAACTAAAAATATCAACACACGCTACTGTACGCGATGTATCTAATCTTATGATTTTACGACTCTGTTAATATCTCATTGTCAATTTATAATATCTCTATAACTATAACTACTATATAACTTTATTGTAACACTAAAAGAGAGAGAGAGAGTAAGAAAATCAATTATAACTGTTTAACTGAAAATCGATCTTGCCCATTGAGAACAAGCACGATTTTAGAAAGGCCAAGGTGATGTGAGATTCCGAATTCGGATGTGTTTATATCATCTCATCATAATATCACATTGTAGTTCTACCTTCATTCCACGGTGTCATAAGATCACAGTACAGCTATACTTTTGTTTAATAACTGTCAACTTTTACAACTGGGAGCTAAACATCTGCTAAGTTCTCAGGCGTAATAACGACGCTTTCTCAGCACCTTTCGACCTAATAGCGCGATTTTAACAATTCAACATTAGACACGACAACAAAAGTGAGTCAGTCGTCACCAGTTCCTCGTTCGGACCACTCCCGTTATCCCTGTGCCTCGCCTTTGGATATTTCTTCGCCTTTGGATATTTCTTCGCCTTTGGATATTTCTTCGCCTTTGGATATTTCTTCGCCTTTGGATATTTCTTCGCCTTTGGATATTTCTTCGCCTTTGGATATTTCTTCGCCTTTGGATATTTCTTCGCCTTTGGATATTTCTTCGCCTTTGGATATTTCTTCGCCTTTGGATATTTCTTCGCCTTTGGATATTTCTTCGCCTTTGGATATTTCTTCGCCTTTGGATATTTCTTCGCCTTTGGATATTTCTTCGCCTTTGGATATTTCTTCGCCTTTGGATATTTCTTCGCCTTTGGATATTTCTTCGCCTTTGGATATTTCTTTGCCCTTGGATATTTCTTCGCCTTTGGATATTTCTACGCCTAAGAACTGTGTCTTCTGTTTTCTGAGTCCGGAACTGTCTTCTTTTGGGATTTCATACAAGGTAAATATCGACACGCGAACTTCTGTAAACTCTCTCTCTCAAAACGGGAAGAAACGTAATATCTTAATATCTTAATATCTTAATACTATTATATACTAAAGCGAGCAATGTATCTAATAGCAGCCCTAATGTATATCCTATCGTTAACCATTAAACAGTTGTTACGTTAAAAAAGCGTCTGAGTAAATCACTTCCGGTGCGCTGTCTCTCCTTCTATCTCGACTCTGATCGCTCCGTTACGCGACCGCTCGCGTGACCTAAATAACGCGGCTTCCGTGTCCGCCGAGACGCGGTGGTGTCATCCTGACAGGGCACCAAAGAGGTGCCGACCCTTCGGTCACAGTGGTGTCAGAGCGGGATCCGATTTACTTATAAAATAACTAGATAAGGGGAAAAGATGGAAACCCCGGGAGAAGGACCATCGCGCGGAGCAGAAGGACAAGCGCGTGGAGAGACAGCCGGAAGTTCCGCTGGGGGCGGACTAGGCGGATTAGGGGCCCTCGTTCCTTTGATACCCTCCTTTGCAGGAGAAACTGAGGGACTTAAGGTAACAGATTATTTAGCAGCCATAGAGGAGATAGCTAAACTGACTAATTGGACTAAAGGTCAATGTTTAAGCGTGGCGAAATTAAAATTAACAGGGATAGCCCGAGATTATGCATGGAAGGATGAAAAAATGAAAGCAGCGGACACCTACGATGAATTTAAGAAACTTATGATAAAACGATTCGAAAGGGTTCCATACTCATTAAGATTGCAGAAATTCCATGCCTGTGTGCAAGCACGGGATGAAGACGTTCAAACATACGCCGTGCGCTTGCAAACTTTAGCCTCAGAAACTGTTATAGAACATAAAAGTGAGGACCCTGGAGAGGCAGCAATCATAAAACGATGTCAACAAAAAGAAGCAGATGAACGATTGAGGGTACAATTTCTTAGCGGGCTAAATGATCGCTTAAAAAGACCGGTAATGTCGAAGGAACCGGACACATTTGATAAGGCAGTACGCGTTGCTATCAGTGAAGAAACTATCGACCAATTAACAGGAAGAACCCGAGGGATGGTCCGAACTATAAACAATCCTAATGATAATAAGGAAGAAGCTAGTGCTATAAATCAAAATCAATTAGAAGCAACCTTAGAGAAAATCCAGGAACAATTAAAACAATTAGGAACTTCAGAACGTGGTCGAGGAATTCCGCGACGTAACCCCTCATCATTTTGGCGTCCTAGAAATTATCAAGAGTCACGACCACAATATCTATCTCGGGGAAGACTGGGCGACGACTCCCGAAACTCCCGAGGGTCCCGAGATTCAAATATGGGGAGAGCGAGGTTCGAGAATAGAGATCAACGAGAATCTATATATGCTCCTCGATATAACACGGGAAATGTATCTAATATACCTAGAGGCCGAGGAAATGCTCGAATGCGAACAAATCCATCTAACCGACCGGGATATGGGCGAATTAATAAAGTAAATTGGAGGAAATTTAGAAGGGATCCCTTCAGGGACCTGGCTGACCCCCTTCGTTACTCTCGAACCTATAGAGAAAATAATCGGGTTCGTTATCCGATCGTAACGGACACCCCTCCAGAGAGAAGGGAAGTACCTTTTCTATATCAACATCGAGGAAGAATTAAATCATTAAATCAAGATTCAGAACCGAGTTTATTCTGTAAAATTAACGGATATCCGGCTCGATTAGCGATCGATACTGGATCTAAAGTAACACTTTTATCTAAATCATTGGCTCAGAGAGTAGCTCAATTTGAAGGTAACAACAACCGGGGAAGGACACTGTTCCAAAGCGTTACAGGCCATGGAATAAAAACGTACGGAGCGGAAGAATTCCGGTTTGAGATAGGACCTTTATGTTTCTCATATTCTTGTTATATAGTAGATGATCAAATAACTAAACCTTGCGACGGACTTCTTGGGAGAGACATTATTACAGCAGAAGGGCTCATGATTTGTTTAGCAAGGGAAAAATTAATTCTCCCAGAAGGAGAGGAGATCGATTTTCGGAGAAATCCGAAAGCAACGAATTCGAGAATCTTAGCGCAAGTGGGTAGAAAACGAAACCGCAGAGGCACATATATCAATTCTAAACCCTGCATAGTTCCTAATCGATGTAAAATCAACAAACCGCCCAACCCTACTCCTATTTCTTCTACACCCTTATCAGTAGAACAATCGCAAGATGTGGTCTTGTTGGGAGATTGTAATCTTCCTCCGAGAACGGAAATAATCACTATGGCAAAAATTTCTGGGATAAAGGAGAAGGGCAAACTCGGAATTATAGAAGCACAACCACTTAGTCAAGAGGGAGTCATAAGCGCTGACATATTAGCCAAAACCCAAAAGGGAGGACAAGTGCCTGTCCGAATTACTAACCTCTCCACACAGCCTAGGAAGTTAGCAAAGGGAGAATGTGTAGGAACCTTTGTAGAAGCGAGAGAAGACCCTACTCTCTCTCTGAATTCAGGCAATGAATCTTCTACTTCGAAACTCTCTAGAGAGAAATTTAGTCAGTTATTTGACTGGTCTCATATCGGGAAAGACAAGAAACAACCTTTATTAGATCTACTGTATAAATATCATTTCGTTTTTGCAACTCATGATTACGACCTGGGATATTGTCAAGTAGTTGAACATGAAATAAATACTGGAGACGCTTCTCCCATATATCAACCTCCATATCGCATCCCTTATGCCCAAAGAGAACAATTAAATAACATCATCGATGGCTTGTTAGACAATGGAATAATCACCCATTCTAAATCCCCATGGTCAGCTCCCGCATTATTGGTGAAGAAGAAAGAGCCAGGACAATGGCGTCTTGTGATCGACTATAGAAAATTAAATAAAATCACTAAAACAGACCCCTATCCCTTACCTTTAATACAAGAAGCACTTAGTTTGATGGGGCAAGCCAAATACTTTTCAACTATGGACACTATATCAGGATTTTGGCAACTCGCCTTGAGGGATAAGGAGAAGTCAGCATTTTCTACCCCCGATGGGCACTATCATTGGAATCGTATGCCCATGGGCCTTCGAGGAAGTCCTGCCTCTTGGCAGAGGGCGGCAGACTTTATCCTTCATGGGTTAAAAGGAAAAACATGTCTAGTGTACATGGATGATATCTTAACTTTTAGTTCCGATTTCCAAAGTCACTTATCTCGGTTAGAACAAATCTTTCAACGCCTGGCCAGAGCGGGCTTAAAACTAAAACCAAAAAAATGTCATTTCTTACAGAGGCAAATTAAATTCTTAGGGCACGATGTTTCTGACGAAGGAATAAGGCCCGATCCCGATAAAATCAACTGCGTTTTATCTTTCCCTCAACCCACAAACAAACATGATATCAAATCATTTTTAGGATTAACTGGGTATTATCGACGTCATATCAATTCATATGCAGCCATAGCAAAACCTTTAACCGACCTGCTGAAAAATGACGCCCAATTTCAGTGGGGAGATGCACAAGAGAATAGCTTCGGAAGACTTAAGGAGATAATTACTTCAGCTCCACTACTAAAATCTCCAGACTTTTCTAAACCCTTTCTCTTGGCCACTGATGCTTCTAATAACGCTCTAGGAGCCATATTGTCACAAAAAGACGAGAAAGGAGAAATGCCTATAGCCTATGCCAGTCGCATATTACGTAAACCTGAAAAAAATTATAGCACCACTGAAAAAGAATGTTTAGCAGTTGTTTGGGCCACCAAATATTTTAAACCATATCTATATGGAAGAAAATTTACTATTATCACTGATCACCGCCCTTTAAGATGGCTCATCAATAACAAGGACTCTAGTAACAATTCTCGAATCGCCCGCTGGATCATCTTTCTACAAGAATTTGATTTTGAAGTAACCCATAAAGCAGGAACTTGTCATAGAAACGCAGACGCTTTAAGTCGTATACCAATCCGACAAATCGGAGAAATCGAGGAACTTGATCCCATTTATTCAAAAGCTCAAATCCGAGATCTTCAGAAGAAAGATCTAAAATGGAATCCTATAATTCAGAAGCTTGAAACTGATACAGCCCTAGATCCCAACCTGGAGAATCAATTTTTTTTAGATGAGGAAGGAGCTCTATATCATCGACAACCTGTTCTCATGGGAGAACCTTTAGAACAACTAGTTATACCATCGGTCTTAATTCCTTACATCTTACATACATATCATGACACTCCATTTGGAGGTCATTTAGGAGCACAGAAAATGCAACAAAAACTTCGACCATTATTTTTCTGGCAAACTATGAATAAAGATATAAAAACGTATTGTCAAGATTGTCAACGATGCGCCTTACACAAGAGGAAGGATAAACGTCAAGAAGCAGAACTTCAATTATTTCCACCTTTAACACATCTATTTGAACGAACTGCTATGGACATCGTAGGTCCTTTGCCTATCACAACAAACGGAAACAAGTATATATTAGTATTTGTCGATCATTTTAGTCGATACGCAGAAGCTATACCTTTACCTAATATCCATAGTAAAACCATCGCCAAAGCTTTTGTTACAAATATCGTCTTAAGACATTCAACGCCTACTCAACTCCTTACAGATCGAGCGCCGAATTTAATCTCTAAAATGTTTAAAGAAGTATGTGAATTACTCCATATAAAAAGACTCTTAACAACTGCATATCATCCTGCATGTAACGGAATAGTCGAACGATTTAACAAAACCCTTATTGACATCATATCGCATTATGTCGCCAAAGATCAACGAGACTGGGATGAATGGATCCCGTATGCACTCTTTGCTTACAACACAACCATTCATGCATCTACGAATGATAGCCCATTCTTTTTACTATACGGAAGAGACCCCATTTATCCGTTTGATTTGGTTACTCGTCCTACTCGGACTAGATATGATATCGATGATAATTTTGCTGCAGAATTACATCTCCGAATGGCTAATGCACACAAAATAGCACAGGAACACGCCGAACAAGCAGCTAAAGAACGTCAAACACATCACCGCCGTACTCATAAATTATCTACTTATCATGTGGGAGACCGTGTTTTCCTAAACGAAGTCGTTATTTCTCAAGGTCTAAAGAAAAAACTAGCACCGAGATGGTCAGGTCCTTTCCGAATAATAACAGAATTAAGTCCTGTCACATTTATTATCGAAAATATTCACACCAAGAAACAACTCCAAGTTCATGCTAATCGATTAAAACACTGTAGTGCACAATTAGAATTTGAAAGGGAAAAGCCTGAAACTACGACTGTCACGAACCCCCAATCTTTAATATCAGATAATCCAAATATGGTAGATCCATGGGATGAATTTATCCTAACCGAAATGACCCAACAATCGGAAGACCTACCGGAAATAGAAGAGGAATCGGAAGGAGAGGAAGAACCAACAGAAGAGGAAAAACAAATAGAGGTCACTCCACAACAAATCACACGACCGAATGCAGAGGAAGAGCAACCGGAAACAACGCCTCCTTACGCTCTTAGAAGCCGAGGCCCAGTGCCCGACCAGCCTTGGGTAATGCCTCGACCCCAACGGAGTAGTCGTATTCCTCGACGAACTCCACGGTCTTACTCAACCTCTCCCTATGCTCTTAATCATTATTAGTTATCTCCTAGCTAATGAAGTACATAGTCGGAGGAGAGAGAGAAAGGAAGAGAGTTTATAATTTTATTCTAATATCTAATATTATCATATAAATAACTCGTACTCTACAATATTCTCCTTTAACATCTCCTTCCTTTATTCAGAGTTCTACGAAGACAAGACTCTGAACAACCATGTATATACGAATTCTCCAACTCCTCCTCCTGACTTCCACCCTTTATGCTCCTTTTATTCAACCGACTCCAGAAGTTTATAATCTACACAAAGGTGTTGTCTTTGCGCATCAAGGAAATTTTTTCATGACTACTAACTATTGGATCCTCGTTTCGGATATATCTTTCTCTCCCTATGACGAACAATTGCATCTTCTCAAACGACATCTGCAACTCTTAAACACTCTCGTACAGAGACAACTTCGAATCCAAGATCAAGATGACCTCTCTATACCTCGATGGACTCTACCTACGGAAGAACTCACGTTTTTAAAAACTACCTTGGATGAATATGAATCAGAATATGTCGCACTAAAAACCTTAGTAACTCTTAACAACATTACACGAGAGAGACGAGGATTAATTAACGCAGGAGGCAAAATTTTAAAATACTTATTTGGGACAGCTACCTCTGAAGACATCGAAACTTTAAACAACAAATTATCGCAATTATCAGAAACGAATGAAGAATTTATTCACCTCATCCAGTCACAGGCTACTCTACTTAATGATACCTTACGTATTGCCAAAATAAATCGACAACAAATCTATTCTCTAATGAAGAAGCAAACCCTAATTGAAGAAGCAGTAAAGCAACAACAATACTATCTAGTCTTTGAATCGGCAGTACGAGCCACGGAATTCTCCATTCGAGAATTTCGCACTCTAATCCTTGAATTACGTAATGCCATTGAAACCCTAGAACAGGGACGACTCAGCACCTATTTCCTTCCTAAGGAAGTGTTATTAACCACTCTTAAAGAAATCCAACTTCACCTTCCCGAAGGATATTCCTTCTTAGAAACGCCACAAATGGAAACTATGTTTAAATACTACCAATGGACATCTATTACTGCAGTCGCATTACCTCAATTACTTCGTATCTTCGCCAAAATACCTCTTATTACTCCCACGGGATATTTTGATATCTATGAGATCATACGATTACCTGTATATTATCCAACTCTTAGAGCTTCCGTTTATTATAACAACTCATATCCCATTATCGCCTTATCTAGAAATCGTCAATCATATATGTTATTATCTTACTATGACTTAACTCGATGTCAAACAACTCCTATCGCCATATGCTCACCAAATGTTCCTATCTGGCAATCACCACGACAAAGTTGCGAATATTCCTTATATCTTGGAAATGAAAAATCTATTAATCGCCTGTGCCCCAGACGACTAACAGGATCTTACTCACCTAGGTTTCGACGGATTGACAACCAGGGAACATGGGCTTATTCCGTGCCAAATCCCATGAGTCTAACCATTAAATGTCCTTCTACAGGAAAGGAAGAAACTCCAGTAATAATCTCCAAAATAAACAACACCGGTATATTAACACTCCCGGAAGCCTGCATAGGATATCTCCCCGGAATTATTTTAACATCGCATTTCCAGCGGAAAACCGCTATTCAAATCGAAAATATCAGACACTTCCTCATTCCACCTATTGAAAATATCATAAATGAAACCGAACTAGAAATAATTCGCAACCATCTCATCAAAAAGGAACACACAACTTCGCCATCTGAGAAACAACCAGATTCCGACGTTTTACGAGCGGACCAATCTCTACATTCAATGGAACTCGATCTAGACCGACTTCTCTCGGCCCATCACAGTCAACACAGTTACCCTCTGACCTCTACCACTTCACCAATCGTTATCATTTTAAGTTCCATCCTTGCTACATTGGGAGTAGGAGGCATCCTCATAATTATATATAAGGCCCGCCAAGCCTTCCAACCCCGTGTCCGCCGACTTCGTCCCACCATAGAGTTACGTGAGGGTGCTCCTCACACTACGTCACAAACTCCCCTAGTAATTTCTACTTCTCGAGGAGACCGAACTCCTCCCTTAATGTAATCAAATCACCTCCTTCATCAATCTTTAGCATGATCCAAATATCATCACTTTTTGTTTTATTATCATTGTAACCGTTAAATCTCATATTTACCTTGTGTAACCTAAATATCAATAATAAACATTTAGATTTACTCATATGTTTTTGTTATTGTGGTTTATTCTCACCGCGTTATCATAACAAGAGAGAGAGAGTATTTAAAATCTTAACTGTAAACTAAAAATATCAACACACGCTACTGTACGCGATGTATCTAATCTTATGATTTTACGACTCTGTTAATATCTCATTGTCAATTTATAATATCTCTATAACTATAACTACTATATAACTTTATTGTAACACTAAAAGAGAGAGAGAGAGTAAGAAAATCAATTATAACTGTTTAACTGAAAATCGATCTTGCCCATTGAGAACAAGCACGATTTTAGAAAGGCCAAGGTGATGTGAGATTCCGAATTCGGATGTGTTTATATCATCTCATCATAATATCACATTGTAGTTCTACCTTCATTCCACGGTGTCATAAGATCACAGTACAGCTATACTTTTGTTTAATAACTGTCAACTTTTACAACTGGGAGCTAAACATCTGCTAAGTTCTCAGGCGTAATAACGACGCTTTCTCAGCACCTTTCGACCTAATAGCGCGATTTTAACAATTCAACATTAGACACGACAACAAAGTGAGAGAGTCGTCACCAGTTCCTCGTTCGGACCACTCAAGTTATCCCTGTGCCTCGCCTTTGGATATTTCTTTGCCCTTGGATATTTCTTCGCCTTTGGATATTTCTTTGCCCTTGGATATTTCTTTGCTCTTGGATATTTCTTCGCCTTTGGATAGTGACCTAGGTTTCGACGGATTGACAACCAGGAAACATGGGCTTATTCCGTGCCAAATCCCATGAGTCTAACCATTAAATGTCCTTCTACAGGAAAGGAAGAAACTCCAGTAATAATCTCCAAAATAAACAACACCGGTATATTAACACTCCCGGAAGCTTGCATAGGATATCTCCCCGGAATTATTTTAACATCGCATTTCCAACGGAAAACCGCTATTCAAATCGAAAATATCAGACACTTCCTCATTCCACCTATTGAAAATATCATAAATGAAACCGAACTAGAAATAATTCGCAACCATCTCATCAAAAAGGAACACACAGCTTCGCCATCTGAGAGACAACCAGATTCTGACGTTTTACGAGCGAACCAATCTCTACATTCAATGGAACTCGATCTAGACCGACTTCTCTTGGCTCATCACAGTCAACACAGTTACCCTCTGACCTCTACCACTTCACCAATCGTTATCATTTTAAGTTCCATCCTTGCTACATTGGGAGTAGGAGGCATCCTCATAATTATATATAAGGCCCGCCAAGCCTTCCAACCCCGTGTCCGCCGAGTTCGTCCCACCATAGAGTTACGTGAGGGTGCTCCTCACACTACGTCACAAACTCCCCTAGTAATTTCTACTTCTCGAGGAGACCGAACTCCTCCCTTAATGTAATCAAATCACCTCCTTCATCAATCTTTAGCATGATCCAAATATCATCACTTTTTGTTTTATTATCATTGTAACCGTTAAATCTCATATTTACCTTGTGTAACCTAAATATCAATAATAAACATTTAGATTTACTCATATGTTTTTGTTATTGTGGTTTATTCTCACCGCGTTATCATAACAAGAGAGAGAGAGTATTTAAAATCTTAACTGT